>NC_133618.1:677290727-677445727 GCF_048593235.1 Sminthopsis crassicaudata
AAAGAGTTCTGGATTTGGGATTGTTATGAACATTTTGGATGAAGGTTTCATGCTTGCCCATTTTACAGATTGTTCCAATTTGGAAGGAATAAGTGACTTATGTGAATAAGAATCAGGATGTAAGATGAAGTCATATTTTAGCCTAAGAAAATTAAATTTCATAGACATAAGTGTAAAATCTTACACTTGACTTAAAAGAAAAAGAATCAGCAATGGGAGTTAGAAAGGAAGGATATGGCTAAATCATTACAATGTGATCTCAGAGCTTTTGTGGATGAAAATCAAGTATAAATGAAGACAGCGGAATGGTCTGCAGTAAAATGAAGGCCATTTTGGCAGCTTGGAGACACTCTGAAATAAGGACAGAATAATCTTACCATGTTGCATCCTTGTTGCAGTGTATCAGGCTTATTCAGTCCAGAGTGTGACATTACAGGAAAAGAAATCAGCACATTGGAGAGTACCCCCATGACCTAGCCCAGTGCCTAGTAGGTGTTTAATAAATGTTTTTTTTTTTTTTTTTTTTTTTTTTTTTTTTTTTTAGTTCAATTTAGAAAAAGGCAACAAATCTTGTGAGAAGACTAGAATCCTGACTGATTCCAATTGGCTGAAAGTATTGGGGATGTTTTACCTGGAAAAGAGCAGATTTGGGGAGGAGAAGAGGGCTGTGTTCAAGTCTTTAATGACAGAATTGAGAACAGTGGGTGGAAATTTTGACAGGGAAGCAATTTTTAGCTCTTTGTAAGGCTCTTGACCCTCAGAACTCTCCCAAAGTGGAACATGTTGGAGCCTTGGGAGATCATGGATTCCCTAAAGTTGGGGCCTTCAAGTGAAGGTTGGTTGGGAACACTTATTGGAAGTTTCAGAAGAAATTCCTCATACTGTGAGAATTTGTGTTTCTATGAATTAGGACGTGAGTGAAAATCCCTGACCTCTCGCTGAGACTTTGGCCACTTCATGGCATGGAATTTCCTTTCTTTGGGCATCAATGCGTCCTCTATAAATGGAGCAAGTGAGCATGCTTTCATATTTTCTTCAGCTCAGATTCCATAGATCCTAGGAACGTCCTCTTTGATAATTTGGTTTCCTACCTGACTTGTGCTTGTTAGCATTCCCAGCCCAACCTGGGTCCCTTCCAATCCTGGTACCCCTCACTCTGAGGTTGTCAGGGAGGGAGATTTTTCCATTCCAGACTGTTGAGAATCTGGCTCCCCAGCACAGAGAAAACAGTTGATATACATTGTTGACTGGCTGGGCAGGTATCCCTGAGATGTATGATGTCTCCATCCTCCCTCCAGTCCCTCGTCCCCATTTCTGTGCCATTCCTCTTATGGAAGGGGCCACCCTCCCCTCTCAAAAGACCCCTGGATAGAAGGAATGTGCACTTTACTAGGTCATAGAAATCCTTGCAAAACAGTCTCAATGCTACTTATCAATAAAAAATAGATGCCAGAGATGAATTCCCTGGAGAGTGGCAGCTCACCCTGAGGCAGAATTGTGTCTGCATAAGGCTTGCTTTAGGTGCAATCCCTCTTTTTTATCGCTTCCTCCTTTTTTCAGGTGCCCACCTGATAATGCATTGGACTCAGATGATCTAGGTGCACACCTGTGCTTGGTGGCTAATTCGCTTTGTGATTTTGGGAAAATCACTTCTCTCTGGGCCTGTTTCCTGCCTTATAAAATAGACATGTTGGGCTGAAATTTTCCAAACTGTGGGCCCAGGATCCCTGATAAAACGCCTTGGAGTAAATTGCAAGGAGTCCAAAATCCATAAGTTCACTCTTGAATCTCTTACCTGCCTCGTCTCAATCATAGTTGGCCAAACCCCAACTATGGATGTCTTTCACAATCCATCTCCTTCCCAAGCACTCACATGCTACCAAATGGAACTGGAAGAAATCGTGAAACCGCGCTGACTCAATTCCAAGAGATATTGCTGTTACCTAATCCCAAAGAGGCTCTCATTAGCACAAGGCAATGTGATTTGCCCTCCTTCATTGAGTTATCTCCCTCTTACCAGAACAGCTTTCCATTTCATCTTTCTCTGTGCTACCTCCTTCTCATTTAACATCCCCCACTCATTGGCTCCCAACATTTCCTCCTTCATTCTGATCTGGGGTGAAAAAATTCTCTTTTCTTGTCAAGGTGAACCCATTGTGCCCTTAAGGCCATTCCTCATGTTTTCTTCACCCTTACTGTATGACCCTGTCCAGGTTATTTCACCTTATTTGCCTCAGTTCCTTACCTATAAAAATGAGCTGGAGAAAAATATGGCAAACCACTCCATTATTTTTATTGAGAAAACTCAAATGGGATCAAGAAGAATCGGACATCACTGAAAAATGACCAAATTGAACCGACGCTGATGATTCCCAGATCTTTTCAATTTTTTTCTCTATTCCGAGTCCGATTTTTCTAAAGTAAAGTTCTGACCAAATTACCTATCTGATCAGTAAACATCAGTGGCTCCCTATTATTTCCAGGATGAAACAGAAAGCTTTTATTTCCCATTTAGAGTTTGCCTCCTTCCTGCCTTTCCAGTCTTCTTACATTCTACTGCTCTCCACAGCGAGCTCTTCACTCTCCAGTTAAACTCTTCCAGTCAACTTACTGTGGCTTGTGCATGAAACAATCTCCTACCTCCATGCTGTTGTACTGTTCTTCTCATAGTCTCAAGTACCGTCCCTGCCAATCTCTAACTCTTGGAATCCATGCTTTCCTTAAAGACACATTCAACACACCTCTCCTAAGAGGTTTTTCTATTCCCCCCCCACCCTTACCCCTAACCCTTTGTCTAATATTGCCTTCCATCTACTTCGAATTTACCCAGTTAGCTCTGCTTTTTATCTGGTGCTTCTTCCATTAGAATTTAAACCCCGCAAGGACAAAGATCATTTAAATTTTTTCCTTTGCATTGTTAGGACTTAGCATTGCATCCAGAACACATTGGAACTGAACAGATATTTGTTGATTGATAGATTATGCTCCCTGTTTCCCCCTGTATTCACATAGTTCTCTTCAACCCTTGTTAATAGGTTCTAATTCAGCAGGTCCCAGGGGGAAAGACAATAGACAATGAATGGCACCTCTGGAAGGCCTTTAAAGCAAGATTACAGTTCCAATGGAGTCTTTTAATTTATGGAAAGAGCATTGCATTCAGCAGAGTGGGTTTCAAATCCTGCCCTTGATATTTATGATTAGGGAGACCCCGGGCAAATTAGTTGCATTAATACCTCTAAGCATCAGCTGGGTCCACTTGCTCACTTCTAGGGCTCTGGAAAGGCCCCCAAAATGCCCAACACAACTCAGAAAGCCCAGATCTCTTTTCATCGGGGGAGAGTTGGAATCAGGGTAGCAATGCAATGCTCCTTTCTGTCTCAACTGGAGAGGTAAGAACCTTCCCTCCTCTAGATCGATGCGTTTGTTGAGGGAATTATGCAAGAAGCCATCTTTCATTCTGCCCTTGCCCTTTTTTTTCTTGTCCTTCTTCCTCGGGCATCCTCATGACTTACTTGTCAGAGATCAGAGGTAGAGAGATCCTGAGAGTCACAAGAGATGGCTTTGATCTTTGATCTTTCCTGGATATGAAAATTTGGCAAGTTGAGGTTACAAACTTAGGTCTAGTTTCCCCTTAGATAAAATATGAGTTTCAGGTGTGATGACTTTTCAAGTCCTTTTTTAGCCCTGACATTTCACAGGAAGTCACTGGGGATTCGTTTTCACACCATTAAGTTTCAGGGGAATGGACTAGGAAATCTTTAGGTTTCATTTAAGTCCTAAAATTCTATGAAAACTCCTCAGTTTTCTCATCTGGAAAATGAGGAGGTTGGTTTTGATGACCTTTCAAGTCCCTTCCAACTACATGCTTAAATGAGTCATTGAGATGACCTTCAAAATTTCTTCTCTGTTTAAAATCTGATGAAAACTCTTGGGGTCTCAGTTTCCTTATTTGTAAGAGGGGGAAATCTAAAGCAGGCCCCAAACTCAACAAGAAGCTTCTGAATCTGAGTTTGCCCATTGGTAAGTTGTGGCCTTTAGCTGGGGTGAGATGTGAGCTTCCTTCCTCCTGGGCATATGGAGCCTTTCCTTGTCTTGCCCCTTTCCTTGGCGGGCATACTTGCTCCCCCTCACTTGATGCACCAGAGCCCTTGCCACCAGCTGACAGCTCGCTTGTTTGAACTCCTTTTGAGGTACTTCAGTCTGTCACTTGCTCTCCATAAAGTTCACTCATTTGCCTCCAGCCAAAGTCTGCTGTGACTTCCAGGACTTTAAAAAATCACCCACCATCCTGCTTCTTGAAGGGAGGAGGAACTTGAGAGGGCGAAACGGGCATCTGAGCTCTCTTTGGCTGCTGAGCATCCCCAAAGGTAACGTCAAGGCGAAGAGCCTGCACCTGGGACATTGGGGAAGTCTTGCGGTCGGGGTGGGCACAGGCCTGGCTCCTGCCAGCCTTCTGCTCACAGATGGAGGCGGGCACTGCTAGGCCCATTGCACACTGGGAGATCTTCTAATGCATCACAATTACAGGCACACCTGTGCTAAATACCTCTGTGAGCATGGGCCAGCCATGTGGCTCCGTGGGAGCTCCAGCATCCTCCGAATAGCTCATCTCGGTACCCCCGCCAACAAGCCACAGGTGTGCACCGCGGGAGCAGCTGAAACTTGGATTTGAAGACTGTCCTGACAGTTCTGGGTCCAGGATGCATCTGTCTTTGCCAGCATGAGTGCAATGAGGAAGGATTGAGGTGTTTACTCAGGGCTCCAAAGAGACTGGTATCAGCTGAATTTCCTCAGAGCTCCTACACATTATAAAAAGGTTGTCACAAGACCCTCAAAGTATCAGCTTAGAGTCCATCACAGGTCCCTGGAAGAGGCCCTAGAGATAAGTTATTCCAGTCTTCTCATTTTACAGAGAAGGAAATTGAGGCTCGAAGAGGGGGATGGAATGAGCCCAAGGAGTGCAGTGAAAGCAACACTGAATTTGGAATCCCCAAACGAGCTCTGAATCTTGCCCCGGCTCTTTGCTATCTGTGATATTGAGTGACTCTCTTTATTCCCTTTGACTTCAGGTTCCTCTTTCCGAAATGGAGAAAGAATGGTCCTGGATGACCTCTGAGATCTCTTCTAGATTCAAATATGGGATTCTGTGACACAAGCTCCAATCTAAGGACTTAAAAGGAAAATCCAGTCCTCTATCCACAGCTGTTAGATCAGGAAGAAATAATTTTCATTTAAGTATATCAGACACCCAAGGAATGATACTCCTACTCAAGTTTATAGAAGGGACTTCAGAGATTATACAGCTTGAGTCACTTGTTTTTACAAATGAGGAAACTGAGACCCACAGGTGACATAGCCAATCAACTGAAAAATCTGTCTCCCAAACTTCAGTCCTATAAATGCCCTTGCCTAAGGGTATTGCATAGTTGGATGTTTTTTCAGTTTTATCAGTTCCCTGAAACTCAACATGTCCAAAATTAAATTAATTACTCCCTCTCTCAAGATCTAGTTTCTGACTAGTTATTATTATTATTTTTCATTTTCAAAGGCACCACTATCCTTCAAGCCACCCAAGTCCTTAAGAAGGGGCTTATCTTAGACTCATCCCTACCCAATATCCAATCCATCACCAAAACTTGTTGTTTCCCAGTTCTGTAACATCCCCATATCCATTCAGCACCCTAGGTCAAATCCTTATCACCTTTTGCATAGATTATTTCAACAACTTTCTCACAGTCTCTCCCTACTCCCATTCTCCAGATTGTCCTAAAGTGGTCTAACCACGCCAATCAATTAATTAATAAACACATCCTTCATTTTTGAAGATGACCAATAACATCATTGTATAATATATACAGAAACATACATGCAAACATATGGTTTTATATGTTTCTATAGCTTTAATATATGCCTTTCCTCAGAAGATTGTAATATCTCTGAAGGTACAGCTTCTTCATTTGTGTCACTCTATCTGTGACGGCTTGCATACAGTAAATACAAAACAAATGCTGAATTTTGATCACTTATTAGTTTTCTTTTTGCTCAGACAGTTTCTTCAGGGCCATCTGGGCTGGGCTGGGAGTGCTCAGTTTTAGCCCTATGCTGTGTGTAGACTAGAACTGACCAAAGCTTTAGATATATGTATGTATATATGTGAATACATATAGTATATAAAGCACTGTGCTGACATTAAGATGCCAGGCAAATATGATTCTTTATTATTATTGTTGTCTCATTGCTCATTCATTTTATTCTTCTTTTTTTGATGAAATATCAATAGAAAAAAAAGCTGGCAACAAGATGGGATGCTGCTGTTCATGGGACTCTTGCACAAGTAGAAATAATGGATGCCTTTTGTAAATGAATAACAGGATTGGGGCAGAAGTTCATCTTCTGCAGGTTCTGGGAGAATATGTTGAGAATATCTCGAGGACTGGGAGAAGACCATGCACCTCATCTTGTTCTCACATTATTTCTTTCTTTCCTTTTTAAATAAAATATTTATTTGTCTCTTTTTTCTTTCAACATTGCCTAAACTTTCCCCTTTCTGTTGCTCTTCCTTTCCCACAGCAAGTTATCCTAACTTATAAAGAAAACTTTCTGAAAGAAAAAAGTAAAAGTCTGAAAATCTATGCAATGTTTCTCCATCTATGGACTTCCAATTTCTACAAAGGAGTCTTAGAGCTATTCTTTGTGGCTATGCTTATTTATTTGACACTTTTGAAATATTATTTTCTAGTAGTTTTATGGTTGATCTTTCAATTTATATTATTGTCATCAGTGGGTACGGTGTTTCTTATCTCTACTTACTTCCCTTTGCACCAAAATCCCAAATGATTTTGATTTCTTACATTGGTCTTTGCGTTTTGAAAGATTTTTGTTCCATATAATTTGGAATTTCAAATAAAGATTTCTTTATTTTAAAGCTTTTGTAGACTTTAAATAAAAGAAGGTGGTGTATAAGAGATGCACCTTGAAGGAAAACAGACAGAAGTAACCAAGGAGTGCATAGAAGGAATGGGAGCTCACCCCAACACAAGATATAGACTTAGAGATAGAATGTTGTGAGTGAGGAAAAGAGAGAAGACCAGTTTGGTTTGGAAGGCACTATATGCAAAGGGGAATGATTTCCATTGAATCTGGAAAGGCAGGTTTGGGCTAGATTGTGAAAGTCTTTAAAAGTTAAAAAAGCAGTTTATATTTTATCCCACAGGAAAGCAATAGAGTCAGCTAAGTAGGGAAATCACAGATCTGAAAATGATTTTAGCAGCTACATGGAAAATGTACTATAGAAAGCTGAAAGCTGAGGCATAGAAATCAACTAGGAGCCTGTTGGAATGAAAAACGAGTGATGTGATGAACTAGGATGGTAGCCATGTGATTGGACAGCAAAGATTAGCTGCAACAGGTATTTGAAGGAACTAAATGTCAACATTAGATAATTTATTGGGTACATGAAGCAAGGGAGAATGAGAAATCCAGGATAATTCTGAGGTTATGAATTAGAAACATGAAAAGATAGAAGTGTTTTCAAAAGTAATAGGGAATCTTGGAAGATGAGTAAGGTTTAGGGGGAAAGATCATGAGTTCACTTCTGGACTTGTTAAGGATGTTTCCTGGATGTCCAAAATAAAAATTTCAATAATCACTTGGTGATCCAGGAATGAAACTCAGATGAGAGACTGAGTGATATATATATATATATATATATATATATATATATATATATGTATATATATATGTATATATATGTGGAAATTATTCATCAGAGATGTAATAGTTAAACATATGGGATCCAGTGAGGTTATCAAAAGAGAATGTAGAGGAAGAGAAGTATAGAGAAGAGAAGAGAGACTATAGTTTGGAGTTTTGATGTGAATGATACGGTTAGTGACTCAGCAAAGGAGAATGATAAGGAAATGTTAGTCAGGAAGGAGGATAACTAAGAGATAATGGTGTCACAAAAAACCCATTGAAGGGAAGGTAGCCAGAAGGAGAGAGGAGTCCTCAGTGTCAGATGTAGCAGATGGGTCAAGAAAGATTAGAATTGAGAAAAAGACCATCTGATGTGACAGTTAAGACATTGAAAATATCAAAATGAACCTAGTTCTAATGCCTAGTAAGACTTTGACTTATTTTGCACTGTATTAATTTTACAATTGAGTCAGCTTTTCCTTTGAGTTGATTTAAAGCTGCAAATTAACTTATCATCCCCCAAAAGACATGATGTTCACCCTTTCCTGTTTTTATACAATCAAGAAGGTTCTTAACTTCCTAACAAAGCCTTCTAGACATTGAGGAATCTAGCCCAATATTACTAAGAAGGTCTGTAAGATGTTGATAAGTCACATAAAATAATTCATATTCCTAAATTGTCAGAGAGTGGTGGTGGTCAGTGGTGCCACATGGATGTGCTAACCCACTTTCTTTAAAATAACTAACTATATTGTTTCCACCCTCATAACTTGGTCATCTATATAATCAAGTGTATCCTCTTCTTCCCTACATAGCCAACTCTTTACTTTCCCAAATTATATTAAGGTTGGTGAGCCCAAGGTCAAATAGCTAGGGAGCATTGTGTCTGAGGTTGAATTCAAAATCAGATCTTTCCTGACTCCAGGACTGGTGCTCTATCCACTGGGCCATCTAGCTGCCCCTCAGAGAAGCTATTGATCCGACTTACTGGTTACTGTTAGCTTAAATTGATATGCTCAGACCATTGTCTCTTACTTTATCTTAATTTTCAAATCTAATATTATTGGTAACTTTGGATAGAACAATTTCATTGAATAATTAGGTAAAAATGAAATTTGGAGAATTGATGAATTAGAGGAAACAGTGGACATGGCAAGTGTAGATAACATTTCAAGGAGTTTGGCTGACAAAGATAAGAGAGATATAGGACAATAGTTTGAGGAGATTGCAAGGTTGCTTAAGAATGAGGAAGACAGATGTTTGAAGGTAGTAGGGAAAGAGATAACAGGGAGACCTTGGAAATATGAGAAATCAGTGATAATGAAGACAAATTACTGGTGACTAAATATGGTAACGTTCATTGTTAAAAAGATTATTCTTAAGTGTTTTTGGATTGATATTATATACAGCCAACTGTGGGTAGCTGATTTGTGATAATACTTTTGTCCTACATGTAGTTTATTTGCTGAATTCTAAAGAGTAGTTTGGGGTCTGTATTTCTAGTGTTATGACTTGTGTTAAGTTATGAAAAGCAGCTTCTGGAACATTTATTTTAGCTATTGAATAATATCTTTGCAACCTTTCCTGATGTGCCCATAGCTTCTGCCATTTTCTTTCATTATCTGCATTGATTAATAATTTGAGAATGCATAAAAATAACCATGCCCAAGAATGGCTAATCCATTCCTATTGCTTGAGGGAAGTGATGTTTGAATGTTCTCAATGTTTGAATGTTCTCAAAGTAATCCTGTAAGTTTTTTTTTTTAACAGAGTTATGATGTTCTTTGAGGTTTTCTTAATTATCTTCTTATTTTTGGATCAGAATTATTAATTTTTTTATAGATTGATTAGGATGATGGGTCGTGTGTTCCATTAATATCATGTCAGGTTTTGCTAAGATACTTTTCAGATCTGTCATCTTCCATTTTCTGATCCCAAAGTCGACATTAAAAGTGGTACTTATCAACTGTAGATTGCTTTAAATGGGTCCTTCTCCTTAAGCTTTGATTTCAGGGCACCAATAAGTTATTTAAATATTCTGATATAGCTTTCTCCTTGAGAGTTTTATGTCTGGAGAAGGCCAAATTATCTTTAAGTGCTGCCTTTCTTTGTTCACTGGTTAAGTTAATCTCTGGATTCAACTTGAAGACTTAAGTCTCAGTTTTCCTTGGTGTACATCAAGGTATATACATTTATCAAATGCAAATGATGTTTTGTTCTCATTGGAGAAAAATATCACCAGATGAAACTGGTTAGTGTGTTTTTCATTAGAGCTTATTGATTTACTAGAGCCATTAACTTGACATTGTTCATCTGAATTAGTCAACAGCTATTTAAGGAGCACACCTATTTTTTGTTAGGTAGATGCTGGGTGTACAAGACAAAAAGGTAAATGCTTCCTATTCTCCAAGAGCTTATATTTGAAGATAAGTACATATTCATGAGTAATACAAAGTAAATGAAAAATAATTTTTGTACAGAGGGTATCAGGAGATGGTAGGATCAGAAAAGGTTTCATGCCCAAGGTGGTACTTGGCCTGAGTTTTAAAGAAAACTAGAAATTCTTTAGAGACTGAGGTGAGGAAGGACTATATTCCAGGTATGGGAATAGGGCATACAGTCAATGTATTCAAGTGTAAAGTCTAGTGGTCATATTCTGAAAGCATAAGTAATTGATTAATCAAGCAGGTACTGAGAAACTATTAAAAATGCTTGTATTAAGTCAGCCAATTGACAAGCATTTATCAAGTGTCTACTATATGCTTGCCATTGAGTTAAAATTGGGGATATAGAGAAGGCAAAGAAAATTGATCATACAGTAGAGCCTACTTCCCCTTGCCATGTGTCTTTTCACTGTCCTTTGGGTCACTCACTATTCTGATTATTTTGAGAGCTTTTGGTTCCTTGATTAGCAACTATTATAGCATCACCAAGAGAAACATTCTAAAATAAGAATGTTGGCAATAAGGTTTGAAACCATTGTGCAGTTTCCCAAAGATGATTTTGCCTACTCTCCTTCTATTCAATGCTTGGAGAATGTTATTTACAATCTGTATTTTCTATCCAGGATAGAAGGAACTTTTTACCCTTGCATGATCTGGTTTTTAAGTTTATTTTATTTTTATTTAAAATTTTGAGTTCCAAATTTTGTCCTTTCTTCCCTTTCCCTTTCCCTGGAATGGCAAGCAATCAGATTTAGTTTATACATGTTCAATCATATAAAATAAGAAGACTTGATTAAAAGAAAAAAGAAAGTCAAAAATAGCATGTTTTGGTCTATTTTCAATCAATATTAGTTTTTCCCCTCTGCAGGCAGATAGTTATGCTTCTTCAATAGTCTTTTGTGATTGTCTTGGCCTAACAGCACCAAGAAAATACATGTCATAGTGTATGATCCTTGTAATATATTGTGTAATCTCTTTGCTAATATTTTATTTAAAAATTTTGCATCAATGATTCATTAGGGAAATTGATCTATAATTTTCTTTCTCTACTTTGGCTCTTCCCAACTTGGATATCAGCACCATATTTGTATTGTAAAAAGAATTTAGTGGAATTCCTTCTTCATCTATTTTCCCCACAAATACTTTATATAATATTGAGATCAATTGTTCTTTAAATCTTTGGTAGAATTTGGTTGTGAATCCAAATGTGTCCTCAAATGATCTGTGTTGATATGAACTATTTTTTCACATTTTTTATTAAAGTTTAGAGTTTCAAATTTATCCTTCCCTCCCTTTTCTCTTCCCTGAAATGATGAGCAATCAGATATAGTTTATTCATATGCAATTATATAAAATATTTCCATAATAGTAATTTTGTATAAGAAGATGAATAAAAGGGAAAAAAAAGAAAGTAAAAAATAGCCTATTTTGGTCCAATCAACATCAGGTTTTTTCTTAGAATTTATTCTTAGGGAATTTATTGATGACTTGTTCAATTTTTTTGACCCTAAGATTGGGTTATTTAAATATTTTATTGATGGTTTATATTTTTGTAGATATTGATTCATTTTATTTAGATTGTCAAATTTATCATCAAATAATTGTGCAAAATAGCTGCTAACAATTGTCTTAATTTTCTCTTATTAGTGTTGAATTTAATTTCATTTTTTTATATCAGCAATTTGGTTTTCTTCTTTCCTTTTTTTTTTAAATCAAAGTAACCAATGGTTTATCTAATGTTTATCGAATCTAATGGTTATCTAATTTTTTTTTCATAAAGCCTGGTTTTAGTTTATTAGATCAATGTTTCTTCTTATATCCAACTTGCTTAATTTCTCCTCTGATTTAAAGACTTTCCAATTTGATATCTAAATGGGAATTTTAAATTTTTCTATTTTTTTAATTGCATGCCTTAATTCATTGATCTGCTTTTTCTCTGTTTTATTAATTTTTTTCCCTAAAAGTTCCCCTTTGGTTTCATTCAGTAAATATTTTAATGTTATCTCATTGTCATTCTCTTGGATGATATTATTGATTGTTTCTAGGATTTGTTGTTTTTTTCACTCATTCATTTTTATTCCCTCTGAGGCAATTGGGGTTAAGTGACTAGCCTAAAATCTCATAATTACTAAGTATTAAGTGTCTAAGGCTGACTTTGAACTTAGATTCTCTTGACTCCTGGGCTGATGTCCTATCCATTGTGCCATCTAGATGCCCCAACTCATTCATTCTTTAGAACCAGATTATTTTTATCTTTATATCTTAAATTTTCTATTGAGTTCAGCTTTGCTAGAGGTAAAGTCACAATAATCTCTGGGTTCATTGAATGTCCATTTTTTCCATTCAATATTAGGGTTATGATATTTTAGCTGCAGGTCTAATTATTTAAATTGTTGATATGTATTATTCTAGGACAAGCAGTCTTTTATTATAGCTGCTGATAAATTCTGCATAATTTTAATTGTAGCCCCAACATATTTGAATTGGTTGTTCCTTGTAGAGTTTTTTCTTTAATCTGGGGCTTTGAAATTTAGCAGTAATATTCCTATTAGGATGTCTTTTTTTTTTTTTTTGACGTAGTAATTCCTATTTTTCATTCATGTTCTTCCACTCCAGGATGATTTTCTTTGATTAATTCTTGTATTATTATGTTGAGGTTCTTTTTTTACTTATAGCTTTCAGGTAGTCCAATTGTTCTAATGTTTTCTCTTCATCTATTCTTATAAGATGCTTCACATTCTCTTCTATTTTTTCACTCCTATAACTTCACTGACTTCCTCTTGTCCATTTCTAATTTTCAAGGAATTATTTTCTTCTTTAAGATTCTGTATCTCCTTTTCCAGTTGATTAACATATTTTCCTTGTAAACTTCTTGGTTTTTTGGATGATGGTGCTTATTTTTTTTTAGTTTTATTCAATTTCTTTCATTTGATTTTAAAATATTTTTTGAGTTCTTTTTGGCTAGGTGGCCATTTAACCTTACTCTTTGGAGTAGAAGAGATTTTTTTTACTTCAGCATCTTCCTCTGAAGATGAAACCTCAATCTTCCTTATTTCCATATTAAGTTTCTTTGCTTATATTCTTTCTTTTTTGCCTTTTTTAAAAAGATGAGAACTATTAGCACAAGTAATATCCCTTTTTCCAATTTGAGTTTCTTTTGCATATTATCATAATAAAATCAAATTATACATATACTCTCTAAGTATATCCATAACAGAAATATAGTTCTCAAAAGTTCTTTCCTTTTTACCTTTTTATGTTTCTCTTGAATTCTGTCTTTGGAGATCAAAATTTTTGTTCAATTCTGGACTTTTCATTAGAAATGGGTGAAATTCACCTATTATTGACTGCCTAGGAAAGATAATGCTCATTTTACCTGGATAGCTTATTCTTGACTATAATCCAAGTTCCTTTGCCTTTCAGAATATCAGATTCCAGTCCCTCCGTTACTTTAAGGTGGAAGCTTCTAGGTCCTGGGTAATCCTAATTATGGCTCCTTAGTATTTAAATTGTTTCTTTCTGGCTGCTTGCAATATTTTTTTCTTGGTATAATAGTTCTGAAATTTAGCCACAAAATTCTTTGGAGATTTAATTTTGGGGTTTCTTTCAGGAGGTGATCTGTGAATTCTTTCAATGACTATTTTACTTTCTGATTTTAAAATATCAAGGCAGTTTTCCTTTATGATTTCCTGTAAGATAATGTCTAGGTTCTTTTTTCATCATGGCTTCCAGGAAGTCCAATAATCTTTAGATTATCTCTCCTAGATCTATTTTCTAAGCCAATTTTTTCCCCTAGGAGATATTTCATATTTTCTTTTATTTGTTAATTTGTTTTTGTTTGATTCTTGAAGTCTTATTGAGTCATACACTAAAAATTAGAAATGAAGACTTATAAGTGAATCATTTTCTTCAGTTATGTTTTTAATTCCTTTTGTAATTGGCCAATTGAATTGTTTTGTTCATTGCATTTTTTCCCATTTCACAAGTTTTGTTTTTCAATGAATTCGTATCTTTTTCATATCTCTTTTATAGGGTATTATGCGCTTTTTCTATTCCTTCTTGCAATGATCTCATTTCCTTTCCCCATTTTTCTCCTAACTCTCTTTTAAGATCTTTTATGCAATCTTTCTAGAAAGCTTTGTGAAATGGGGACCAGCTCATATCTCCCTTCGAGACTTCATCTGGAGTTTCTTTACCTTTAGAAACCTCAGGATTTGAGATCTGTTGTTCTCTCTCTCCATAAAAGCTGTCTATGGTGAGAGGTTTTTTTTTTTTTTTTTTTTTTTTTTTTACTCATTTTTTTTAAGGCTTGAGGGCTGCACAATGCAAAGGAGAGACAGCTGCTTTAATTTGCCCTAAAACAGTTCTGCTGATTGACTTCCAGTGCTGGATAATTATGGCTAGGTCCCGTGTTCTTCTGGGGCTCAGTGGTTTACAATTTACCTTTTATAGCAAATCTGCCAAACCACCTGCTTGCAACCAGGATGGCATAGCCTAAGAGACTCACAGAAGATTCCCAGGTGTGTGGAAGCTGAAACACTCTAACTCCCCTCTCCCCGCTCCTTGCCCCAGGTTCCCTGTGCTGCCTTCTGAGCTCAGCAGACTGTCCCCCTGCCAGATTGAAACAGACCTGTTCTGAAGTTCTTCCAAGGTACCTTCTTCTGGGAATGTGTTGTACTCCAGATATTTGTGGGTTTTGTGACTCCCAAAGTCGTTTAGAGGCTTAATCTGATGTTGATTTGAGAGAAGGTCAGGTCATAGAAAATCATATCTGTTCTCCACTCTTTAATCGTGGGTTGGGGAGATGGTGCCTCAGGCTTCATTTCAGCTCTCCCCTCTGATCTGGGACCGCAAATCAAACACTTGTCCTCTTACAAGAGTCTGTAGTCAGCAGCGAGCTTGTCCCACTGCTTCTGCCTTCATAGGTATGCTGGTTCATAGGACAGCTGGGTTTGGCTTTCCCTTAGTTTTTCTAGACTCAGACCTCAGACTCCTCTCACTGTCCAGAAGGTGAAAGTTCCTGTGGTTTGGCCTGATGTTACCTCAGAATTCAGCTAGCTTCAGGAGTCCCCCTTGCTGTTTCTCTGGAGCTATCCTGGAGATATTTTCACTTCACACTAGTAAACCCTGGTTCTGAGTATCTTTCTTTGGGTATTCTCCAGTTGTCTCAGGAGGATCCCTGCTCTTCTCAATTTTTTTTTTTCAAATTGTTTTTCTGAGGCACAATTTTTTTTTTTATGGGGGAAATTTGGAGAGCTTGAAATTTTCTGACTTACTCCACAATCTTCCCAAATCCTCCATTTAATTTCCAATTTTTAATCTCTCCATTGTCCACTATTGAATGTAATTTTTATTGCATTATAATATGAAAAGGATACTTATTATTTCTGCTTTTCTGCATTTGGCTGTGAGGTTTTATATTCTAAAACATGGTCAATTTTTGTGTAGGTACTGCTGAGAAAAAGATATGTTCCTTTCTCTTCCCTTTCAGTTTTCTCTAGAAATGTATCATATCTAACTTTTCCAGAATTTTATTTATATCTTTAACGTCTTTCTTGAAAGGGGAAAGTTGAGGTTCTCCCACTATAGTTTTGTTACCCATTCCCTCCTGGAATTCTTTCAACTTCTTCAAATATTTAGATACTAAGCTATTTAGTACATATATCTTTAATATTTTATAACTTCATTATCTAGGTCGAAATTTGTAAATGACCCCTTATAGGGTTTCATATCTAAATGGATCATGTGGGGATCTTGGAGTTATGATTTATTATCAGTAAATGTTTGATTTGTATACCTATTCATGGAGTCACATACAAATTTCTCAGGTAAAATGGGGCTGGGAGTAGAAAAAGTTTAAGAAGCTCTTGTCTATGGTATCTTTTAGCAAAATATAGTTTCCCTCTTTGTCTTTTTAAATTTTCTATTTTTGCTTTTGCTTTATCTGAGATCATGATTGCTACCTGTTTCTTTGCTTTAGCTGAAACATAATAGATTGTGTCCCAGTCCTTTCCCTTTCCTTATGTGTATCTCTCTGCTTTATATGAGTGTCTTGTAAACAACATTATTGTGGGATTCTAGTTTTTAATCAATTCTTCTATCTGCTTTTGTTTTATGAATGAGTTCATACCTTTCACATTTATAGTTATAACAACTATGTATGTCCCTCCTTATTGTATTTTTTGCCTTTTTATTACCCCTTACATTCTACTTTTTACTTCTCACGAGTTTTTTTCTTATGATCTTCACCTTCCCTAATATATACTCTATTTTGTCAGTTACACTCCCTTTTATTATCCCCATATCTTTTTATTTTTATATAGGATAAGATGGATTTCTATGTTTGTGTATGTATGTTACTCCCTCTTTTAGTTAATTTTGATGTAAGGTTTAAGCTTTACCTTCCAATTCTCCCTCTCCCAAAATATTTCTTTTATGCTTCTTTTGTATGGGGTAATTACCCCATTTAATCTTTTCCCTCCTTCTTATGCTTCATTTTCTTTCTAACCCCTTGATTTTGTGTTTGGGGGTATCATCTTTAGTCAGATATCCACAACTTCTGTCTATACAAACTCCTTTCAATTGTTCTTATAGTAATAAAGCTGCAAAGAGATATAACTATTATCTTGCCCTATAGAATTATAAACAGTTTAACATTATTGAATTTTTTTATATTTTCTCATTTTTTCATTTCTATCTTTTTTAATGTTTCCCTTGAGTCTTGTTATTTGGATATCAAAATTTTTTATTCAGCTCTGGTCTTTTAATTAGAAATGTTTGAAAGTCCTCTATTTTGTTAAATATTCATTTCCATCTGAAATATTATACTCATTTTTGCTAGGTAGGTGATTCTTGATTGTAATTCTAACTCCTTTGCTTTCTAGAATATAATATTCCAAGACCTCCGGTTCTTTAATGTGGAAGTTGCCAAATCCTGTGTAATTGTGACAGTAGCTCCAGGATATTTGAATGGTTTCTTTTTGGCTGTTTGAATACTTTCTCCTTGATCTATGAGCTCTGGAATTTGGCTGTGATATTTTTGGGAGCTTTCATTTTGGGAATCTTTAAGATGGTGATTGATGGATTCTTTCAATTTCTATTTTGCTTTCTGTTTCTAATATATCAGGGCAATTTTCTTTGATAATTTCTTAAACATGTTCAAGCTTTTAAAAAATTTAAATCATAGCTTTCAGGTAGTCCAAAATTATATTATCTCTTCTGGATTTATTATCTAGGTCAGTTATTTGTCCAATGAACAATTTCACATTTCTATTTTTTATTTTTTTAATTTTGTTTTATTGTATTTGGTGTCTCATAGTCACTATTTCCTACTTGTTCAACTGTATTTTTTAGGGAATTGTTTTTCTCAGTAAACTTTTGTACATCTTTCTCCATGCCATTAATTTTTTCATGATTCTCTTGCATTACTCCTTCCCCCATTTTCTACTTCTCTAGTTTAACTTTTAAAAATCTTTTTTAGCTCTTCCAGAAATTCTTTTTATTCCTGAGACCAAATTGCACTTTTCTTTGAGACTTCATATGTAGCCATTTTGACCCTATTGTCCTCTTCTAAGTTTATGCACACTTGTTCCTCCCTATCACCGTAGTGATTTCCATAGTCAAGCTCTTTTTGTTGTTTTTGTCTGCTTATATTTCTGCCTTTTTTGAGGGGTGATTTGGTGGTCTTATGTGAGACTGGACTCTGGCCTTGCAATGTTCCAGACTTTTTATTCTGGGGGTCTGCTCTTACTATTAGCTTCCAATGGGCTTCAGAATTTGGCTACTTGTTTCCTCTGTCTTCCTTTTTGACTTATATTGGTGGGTGAGACCTTCCTGTTGACCTCTTCTGCAGATGGGGTTTAGCTGCTGGCCAGCTCCAGGGATGGGGCCCTGCTGCAGGGTTGCTATGGAAACAGGACCTCTGCTAGCAGGCCCTGGAGGAGTAATTTTGTCCCTGATCTGCCCAAAGGATGGGGCCCTCCTGCTGGGTTGCTATGGAAACAAGGTCTCTCCCCTGGTAAGCCCTAGGGCCAAGGTCTCATTGTGGGCCAGTCCTGGTCAGCAAGGGGGCCAAGGCCTTACAGAGGTTGGGGCTTTGCTGTGCTACACATACCGTTCATTTGCCAAGGGAGCTGCTGCCTTTCAGGAGGGCCAGGAGCTTGGAGCCTTGCTATAGGCTTCCTGCTGAGGGGGTGGCTCGCTGCTGCTTTTGGACATTACCCCAGTCTCATTCCCTTCTTGCCGTGCTTGTAAGCTGCTTCCTTGCTGGGAAGAAATTTCTTAATTCTAAGATGCTTTTCTAGTTGTATGGAAGGAATTTGAGAGGGCTTCAGAGGGCTCCTTCCTGATGCTTCTGTCCTTGGTACTGGAAGTTGTGAACTATTTTCAAAAAGCAAAAATGTATTTATTGATATATTGTCTCAATCGGTTACCACTCCAGCTGAAATTCATAATCAAGGAATATTGCTCAGATTCATGTATTTCTTCCTCATAAATAATCCTCTGAGAAGATGGCATAGGACTTAGCATTCTATCTTATGATTAACAAGGAAACTAGAAAACTCTAGTGATTCTTTCAGAATCACCTAGAGAACAAATGGCAGAGCTGGCATTGAAAGTCCAGTCTCCCCATTGCCCAGCTGGTGCTTTTTCCCTTCCAGAAAGCTGAGAAAGTGCAAGACTCAAAGGGCCAGTGGTTGTGAAGCTCGTGGGCAGAGGTGTTTGCAATAGAGCACGGGAGCAAAAAGAATCCTTGCTCGAGTGTGGGGCCATTGGGAAGTGGGGTTTGCAATAGAGTGTGCAGCAAAAGGAGTCCTTGCTGGAGTGGAGGGGCCATTGGGGTTTGCAATAGAACACAGGAGCAAAAGGGATCCTTGCTCAAGTGTGGGGCCATCGGGAAGCTACCTGCCTTCCAGCGGCTGCTCGTGAGACACAAGCGCTTTGCACATTGTGTCGCTGAATCACTTTTGCAAACTCTGGCTCCAGCAAAGACAGAAATCTATCAAACATCGTACAGATTAACTTATCACCTAGTTAAATGGGCTGTCAGTGTGGGATGCCTGTGCTTGGCAGGGCGAATTCAAATGCATGTAAATTTCCCTGGTGGCTGACTAGGGAGTGTGGTGGAGCTGTCAAAGGATGACATGTGAAAATACATTAACATTGTTTAAAATATATTTGAAGGGGGATAGCTCATATTTTGATAACACATTCACAGACAAATGGTTTGTGGGAGATCTGGAATTCTGACCTCATCCTTTATTTCAGGGGAATCTTTGGAGGAGTCTCCCTCCTTCTGTGGAGGTTTTGGAGAAGTTGGGAAACAATTAGCAGCACCCCCTGCCCCGCCACCTACCACCACGGGGCGGGCCTGGGAGTGTCCCCCGTGCCTCCTTGTACCGAGTCGCTGTTCCGATAGCCTTGCTTGTCAGTTTCACTTGATCTTACAAAAAGTGATTAAAAACTTCAAAAGAAGCAATTACACACTCCATTATGTTATAAACCTGTGCCTCGTAAAAAGAAATAAATAAGAAAACACAAGCGTCTCAGTTCTCAACCTAATTGGACTCTGTTTTTAATCTTGACTCTTTATTTGGAAGCTAAATTTCCTCACTTAATGAGAATTTTTCTCCCTTTCCACATTGAGAAAAACTAGAATAGCTGAAAGCAGAATTATATTGGTTTAACTGAGTGGGAACATGTGGGTTTTACAGAATAAGTTGGCTTTGGGATTTTTGAGGTTTTATGGTCATCTCTCCACCGTACATTCACATGATGGTTTCCATCCATTTTTCTTATGTGATAAAATTTATACTAAGGCTCTTTGTTTTCCTGCCTCATTGGGTTTTCTATCTCTCCTTCTGTGGAGACATGTGGGTTAGATGATAGCAGAATTAGGCAGGTTTAGAATTGGTTGAATAGCCGGATCCAAAGAGTAGTCATTAATGATTCCATGTCAACCTGGTAGAAGGTCTCCAGAGGAGTGGCTCGGGGCTTTGTGCTGGTCCTTTGTTTTTTGACAGGTTTATTGATGACTTGTCTGAATGCATAATTGGCATGTTTATCAAATTTCCAGATGATACAAAGCTGAGAGAGCAAGCTCACTCTGGCATGTAGGGATCTATCCTTGATAGGGTGGATACTGGCCTGAATTCAGGAGTAAAAACTTTGTTAGAAAGAAAAAAGTGAAAAAAAATTAACTTTCCCTATCCAAGATGGGGGGGTCATGACCAGAAAGCCATGCTTCAAGATAAAAAAAAATTCTGAGGGCTTTGCAGAATGTGACATCAATGTGCATTAATCAATAGCTCTGCCATTTGAAAAGTCAATGAGATCATTGGCTAGATTAGGAAAGGTATCAGGTAAGATCCCTAATACACTTGTCCTGATCAGAACAATATAAAGTATTGTGTGCACAGTTTTGGAGGTTACGTCTTAGGAGAGACTTCTCTAAAGCAGAAATCAATAAAAAGATTCCATGATGAGGAGAGGGGATCCTATTCGTGTTTTAAACATTGAGAGAAATGGAAATTTAGCTTGGAGAAGAGGAAACTAAATTTATATTCTTCTTCCTGAAGAATTTTTAGTGGAAGACAGATTAGACTTTTTCTGCTTAGCTCCAGAGGGTAGAATGAAGAGAAATGAATCAAAATTTCTCTCTCTCTTTTTCTCTCTGCCTCCCTCCCTCCCTCTCTCCTTGCCTTTTCCCTCTTTTGCCTTTCCTCCTGGTCACAACTTATCATAGAACCCTAAATAAGATCATAGAAGGAGAATGGGAAAGAAATTCAGAAATCCTTTCTTCCAGCTTCCTCTTTTTCCAGAGGAGTAAATCCTTCTCATTTGCATGGCTACTTTCCATGACACCCTAAGTATGTCCCAGATGCAGGGCAGCCCTTTCTCCTTTTATCATCCTTCACCCTGGCTAAAAGAACTGACATTTCTTCTCTTTCCATTCTCCATTTCCTGCTTTGTAACATCATAAGCAACAGCATCATAAGTCTGTCTTATTCTCTCATCTTTCAGTAAAGAATAAAACCCATTTATTTTTCTCCTTAAATATTTGCCCATTCATTTCTTTATAGCTGAAATAAAAACAAATTCAGTTCCAACATTTATATTCCTAGATATTTAGGATGCAAACCATGGATAATAATAAAATATACAGAAGCCAAAGAGATGCCCCTTAGAATAGTCTATCTCTGGTTTTTCATTCCTAGGGACTGGAGACCTGCATGATGAGAGCACAGCAAGCCTCCTCTGGATGTTACTCGGTTCGATATTTCTATTATTGTGAGTGTTGCTTTGTGTGTTTATTTTCTGGACAGTGTCTGCTTCATCTTTCTATAGGGAGTTCACCTCTCCCATCCTTTGAGAGGTCTGCTCTCTTTGGAGAATGGTCTCTGTCTGAGTGCAGACCACAACCAAGCCATACTTTCAGATCAGGGATTATTTTATTCATGAACCTTAAGTTTTTCCCAAGGCTCTGGGATTTGGGACAAAATAGTCCTTTAATGTAATGCTGGATATCCCATTTCTGCTTTGATTCTCAAACAGATATCTATTCAATGATTGAAATGCTGAGATACCTGGACTAGATGGTCCTAGATGGACTGGATGGTCTGAGGTCTTTTCCAACTCTGAATCCTTGCTTCTTGAGTTCTTATGATTTTTGCCCTGGTTACACCTCATATTCAAGATGGATGAGTTTGAGAATTTGGGAAAATGAAGGAAATATCTTATAATTATTCTCTTGTTTGTGCTTCCAGCACATTTTAAACTTCTTCAATGTGTTGATTTTATTATACAAATTAAAGTCAAGAGGAAGAGTGCCTTGGAGATTCAAATTTAATTAATTTATAAGTGAAACTGTATCTGATAAATAAGCAAGCTATGTAACCCATTCTTTGGCACAAAATTAGTTAGAAAAATTCAAATTCTTTTGACCGAAAAATATTTTAACTATATGGAAACTTAAGCATCTGAATGGACCAACAATTTCACACATGCAGGCTTTCTCTCCGAAAGTATATAGTCCAACCAGGCCTTCTCATTCTGTGGAATTAGTTTTCTTCTTACAAATCCTCACCCAGGGGTTCACCAGACCAATTGGGAACTTTCTCTAGAACTTCTAAATTTTGGAAGAAGGATCCCCATGTGCTCTACTTTTACTTTCTTTTACTTTTATTACATGGATTATCCATCATCCATCCCTTCCCATCATGCATCCCTCTAAGGATAGCCATTGTTTTTCATCGATAACAGTCTATTTCTGACAACTTTTGCTCTGCTGCTCACCTGGCCCATGACTTCTGTCCTCTAGAAACCATGAGTTTCTGGGACTGAGAGTCAAATAGTGTTATCAAAAGGCTGCTAATTTTAAGGAGCTGGGTCTTTTTTCAGAGGAAAGGTTTGCCTTCTTCCTCCATAGGCCATTTAGCCCTCTCTATTCTACTCATTCCATATCCAGTTCAGTAACTATCTTTAGCATCTGTCCAATATTAAGGTATCAAAAGGCCAGCTATACCAGTTGCTTTTTGAATTGTATCTCCTAACCTAGAAATAATTCATTATCCATTCATTTTCTCTTGTTTATATATATCTAGTAGGAGATATGTACAGACAACTCTTCTTCCATTCTGATTCTGTCTTTAGCATCTTCTATGCTATGCTATGACCATCTTCTATGGTCAAATCAAAAACCTTTGGTGAATAAAAGCTTCCTTCTACTGTTGCACGTGTGATATTATTCAACAGAGGGTCATCACACAAGTAACTTCTGTTACAAGGAGTTTTTCTGTTTCAATAGCCCTAAGCCAACTTTTATAATCTTTCCTCTTAGCTACCAGAGGTAGCATCCTGCTCTGCCCAAATTTTGTCTCCTCACAGTTGGACCATTAGTTCTGCTCTCCCCATCTTATTGTTCCTAAAAGAAAATGCTGATGCGTGTAGCTTCTGGGGAAACATCACTCAAACAAGGAGGAAATGCCTTTTGCTGTTAAATGTACTTGATCCTCCCAACTCTTTTATGACCAGAAATATTTCTGATGATGTCTCATAGGCCTGGTCCTAAATGCAAGTTATCATTGGAAATGTGCAGATTGTGCTAATCTGTGACCAGCATGAATCCCTCCATTGTGCACTGATTTACCCAACTGACATCTAGGTGGGTAGATATTGTACCCTCCTGAATAAACAGAGGATCATTAGAGTTGTTATTACTCTTCTGTTCAGGCCTCTAAGGGCCCAAAGTCAATTGTACCCCATAGTAAGATATTTAAAGTAGGACTTTGGGCAGAGAGACATAAAATAAGTATTACAAGAGAATGAGTGATGGAGACAAGCAAGACAATCAGTTAGATGAGCCAGAGCCAGAGGTCTTGAAGAGGGAATTAGGACTCTTACTTTCTGCCTAGTGCACTTATCATTTTATATATGACCTCATTATTTTTAGTTACAGAATAACCTTTTCCCATTTCCTCCATCCTCACATTGATTTTCTGTATTTGGACATCTCACCAGTCCATATCCTTGAAAGATAGACTAGCTAGGGCAGGAATGCTTATGTACCTGGGTCACACACATTGTGGATGAAGACAAGCTGCACAGTCAACCCATTGTGGATTGGAGAAATGACTAGAGTAACTGGCAATCTGATACCTGGGCGTGCATTGATACATCCAGATTTGAGAGGCAACATGTTTTAGTGGACGTGGCATCAGGAAGCCTTGTATTCGTGTGTTACCTCTGACATATTCTTTTTTGGGAAATTGTTAAAATTTATTTTAAACTGAAATACAAAATGGGAAAAACTCCATGTACACATCAAAACATAAAAATTTCCATAAGAAATAAATTTCCATTTCAAGAAAATCTATAATAAATACTAGACATTGTTTTCAAAGCTTCCCAGCTTTTCTTAGCTTCTTTATGTTTTCTTTTGTTCTCTGCTGTGTGCTTTTTACTATATTTTCCTCTCTCTGCACAAAAAACTGCAATTAAATGGGAATATATATATACATACATATATATATATATATAATGTGTGTATATATGTAAATACATATACACACATTGATATCTGTAATACATACACACACACACATACACACACACACACACACACACACACACACATATATATATGGAAATAAGCATGGTATATATATATATATATATATATATATATATATATATATATATATATATATATATATATATATATATATATACCATGCTTATTTCCACTTGTCATCTGTTTCTCTAAAGGTAGATAGCTTCTTCCTGCATTAGTCTGTTTCTCCATATTTTTCTAAATCAACCAACTTTTCCTATACCACAGCAATATTCCAAACAAATCACAACCTATTTGAGAGATTGTCTATGAAAGTTTTTCCCCCAATTTTCCCATTCTTTCTATTTTGGGCTGTATAGATTTTAGTTTACAAGAACAATTTAATTTAAAGTGACCAAAACTATTTATTTTACATTTTAATAATGCTCTCACCCTATAAAATAGTTTATGGTTTGATGTTGCTAAATCTGTTTCCTTTATACCTTTTCCCCATGATTTCTTTGAAGTTCCTGATCTTATATTCTTCCAAATAAACTTTGTTATTATAAGATTTTCTTTGATAATTTAGTTGAGCTGACCCTGAATGAATAGATTAGGTAAAATTATCATTTAAAAGTTATATTGACTTTACCTACTCGAGAACAATAAATATTACCTCAATTATTTAGACCCAATTTGTTTGTATAAAAGTGTTTTATGTTTATGTTCATATAGTTCCTTTGCCTGTTTTGGTACATATATTCTCAGGTATTTTATGCTCTCAAGTTATTTTAAATGGTCTAAAACTATGGTGAATAATGTTGCTGACACATAGTGTAGTTTCCCTATTTTTCTCTTTTGATTAAACCTATTTTAGCTCTATTTTGTGATCATGATTAGTATCTCTGCTTTTTACTTTACATAATGAATTCTACTCCTGACCTTTATTTTATCTTTGTGTGTATCTCTCATTTTATAGCATTTCCTGAAGGCAACATATTGTTGAATTCAATTTTTTAAAATCTGCTGTCACTTTTCATTTTATGGGTAAATTCATCCCATTCCTATTCTAAGCTATAATTACTTGTCATGTATATTCCTATTTTTTCTCAACATCTTCCTCACCCTATTCCTATTCCTCCTCACTCCTCTACTTACTTTATCTGCTGCCTTATCCTCCCCCTAATCTTAACCTACTCATCTCTCCATATCACCACTTAGGATGGTGCTAAGCCACCTCCCTATAAGGGAGGAGATAAGTCCCTCCCTTATCTTCTTTCTTCACCCTTTCCTATTACACTCTTATTTCTGTATGATTTTAGCAGATTTTTAATGCCATTTTAGATATCTATGTTGTTCTTCTTTAACCCATTCCTTTTTTTTAAATTATAGCTTTTTATTTACCAGATATATGTATGGGTAATTTTATAGTACTGACAACTGCCAAGCCTTTTGTTCCAATTTTTCCCCCTCCTTCCCCCCACCCTCTCCCCCAGATGGCAGGTTGACCAATATATGTTACATATGTTAAAGTATAAGTTAAATACAAGATATGTATACATGTCCATACAGTTATTTTACGGTATAAAAAAAATTGGACTTTGAAGTAGTGTACAATTAGCCTGTGAAGGAAATCAAAAACGCAAGTGGACAAAAATAGAGGGATTGGGAATTCTATGTAGTGTTTAACCCATTCCTAATGAGAAAAAGGTTCTAGCACTATACCTCCCTGCTACTAGATTCTTCTATATACATTTTTCCTTTCATGCATCAATTGTATGAGATAATTACTCGTTTTTATCTCTCCCTAACCAGTTGTTTGTTTGTTTGTTTAGCCGTCATATTCAGCTCAGCCTAAGCCTTTCTTTCAATTACTCAAATAATGGCAACAGTCATAAAAGGAGTGACTATTTTCATATATGAGCAGTTAGCAATTTGACCTTATTGAGTCCCTTGTAGTTGTTCTTTAATGTTTACCTTATATTTACTTCTGAATGTTACATTGAATTTTCCCTTAAATTATGTTGTTTTTATCACAAATATCTAAAAGTCTTTCATTTCATTAAAACCCAATTTATTTTCATACTGGATTATACTTTACTGTGTAAGTTACTCTTAATCATAACCCCAGCTCTTTTGCTCTTTGATATATAGTAGCTTCTAGGTCTTGTGTAATTCTTATTGTTCCATATTTTAATTGTTTTTTTTTTCTTTATACTTCCAGTATTTTCTCCTTAACTTGGGAACTTTGAAGCTTGCCTATAATATTCTAACCACCAATACTTCCTAATTGAATAACCTCTAAGGATCAGTTTCCTTCTGTGTAAAAATGAAGGAATTGGAGTAGATGGTCTCTGAGGTTCCTTCTAACCCCAAATCTGTGGTCCTGTGATCCTATGGACAGAATCTCATTGCAGTTACCATGCCAAACAAACATCACTCCATTTTAGATAAGTTTGTGTCCTGGTGAATATCTGGGTGAATTCTATTTAGATGGTGTGACTATATCATCAGTTCTGCATCTCAGAATCAGAAATCTCAGAGGTGAAGGAGAAACCTTTAATCTGGCCCAAGCCACAAAAATAATTTACTTTATGGCCTCATTTATAAGTGTCCAACAGCTTCTGCTGAAAGACCTCCAAAGATGCTCTTGGTCCATTGGGGATGAATCTTAAGACTTTCTTTTTATATTGTAGTAATTTTATTTTTAATACACATTGCTTTATGAATCATGTTGGGGAAAAATCAGAGCAAAAAGGAAAAATGGGAGAGATAAATGAAAACATAAAAAAGTGAATGTAAAAAAGTGAACATGGCATGTGTCTCCTTAGATCTTTTTTTCTGGATGCAGATGGCATTTTCTGTCCAAAGATTATTGGGATTGCTTTGGATCATTGAACCACTGAACCTAGTCTTTCATAGTTGATCATTGCACATTCTTGCTGTTATTGTATAGAATGTATTCCTGGTTCTGCTTTTTTCACTCAACATCTGTTCATGTAAATTTTTCCAGGCCTTTCTATAATCAGCTTGTTCGTCATTTTTATAGAACACTAATATTTCATTACTTTTATGGCTTGTTCAACCATTCCCCAATTGATGGGCATCTATTCATTTTCCATTTCTTTGCTACCAACATTTTTGTACATGTGGATTCTTTTCCCTCCTATATAATAATTGCTTTGGAAAACAGATGCAGTAGTGGCACTGCTGGGTCAAAGGATATGCAAACTACCTTTGTGCGTAGTTCCAGATTGCTCTCCAGAATGGTTGGATTGTTTCACAACTCTACCAATAATGCATTAGTGTTCGTTTTCCCACATCCCCTCCAATATTTATCATTCTCTTTTTGTGTCACTTTAGCCAATCTGAGAGGTGTGTAATGGTACCTCAGAGTTGTTTTAATTTGCATTTCTTTAATCAATAGTGATTTAGAGCATATTTTCATATTATTATAAATGGCTTTAATTTTGTCATCTGAAAATTGTCTGTTTATATCTTTTGACCATTTATCAATTGGAAAATTACTTGTATTATTAAAAATTTGACATAATTTTTTATATATTTTAGAAATGAAACCTTATCAGAAATACTGGTTCTAAAGATTCCCCCTGCCCCCATTTTGTATTTACCTTTTAATCTTGTTTCTGAAGATTTTGTTTGTGTAAAACCTTTTTAATTTAATGTAATCAAAGTTGTTCACTTTGTCTTTCATTATGTTCTATAGTTCTTCTTTGGTCATAAATTCCTCTTTTCTCCAAAGATCTGATAGGTAAATTATCTCTTGTTCTCCTAATTTGTTTGTGGTATCATCTTTTATGCCCAGATCATATATCTATTTTGAGCTTATTTTGGTAGGGGATGTGAGATGTAGATATCTCTGCCAAGTTTCTGAAATATTATTTTCCATCTCAGCAATTTTTGTCAAATAGTGAGTTCTTATTGCAGAAGCTAGAGTTTGGGGATTTATCAAATACTATATTGCTATAGGTCTTGATTATTGTATTGTATGTATCTAATCTATTCTACCGATCCACCACTTTATTTCTTAGCCAGTTCCAAATGGTTTTAATTACTGTTACATTATAATATAGTTTTAGATTTGGTATTACTAAGCCACCATCCTTTGTACTTTTTTTCATTAATTTCCTTGATATTCTTGACCTTTTATTCTTCCAGATGAATTTTGTTATTTTTGCTAGTTCTATAAAATAATGTTTTGGCAGTTTGGTATACTTGTTAAATGCCATATGAATCAATTTTGGCAGGATTGTCATTTCTATTGTATTAGCTCAGCCTAGTCATGAATAATTGATTTTTTCCCAATTGTTTAGGTCTGATTTTATTTGTGTGAGAAGTGTTTTGTAATTGTGTTCATGTAGTTCTTGAGTTTGTCCTGGCAGGTAGACCCCCAAGTATTTTGTCTACAGTAATTTTAAATGGAATTTCTCTTTCTATCTCTTGCTGATGGGCTTTGTAAGTAATATATAGAAATGCTGATTAATGTGGGCTTATTTTATATCCTGCAACTTTGCTAAAGCTGTGAATTGTTTCCAGTAGGTTTTTCAATGATTTTCTAGGATTTTCTAAGTATATCATCTGGAAGGAGTGATAGTTTAATTTCCTCGTTGCCCATTCTAATTCCTTTTTTCTTTTCTTTTTGCTAAAGTCAACATTTCTAGTACAATGAATAACACTTGTGATAATGGACATCCTTGTTTCACCCCTGATCTTATTGGAAATTTGTCCACCTCTCCATTACAAATAATGCTTGCTGCAAGTTTTAGATAGATACTGCTTATTATTTTGAGGAAAGCTCCCTTTATCTCTGTGCTTTCTAGTATTTTAAATAGGAAAGAGTCCTGCATTTCGTCAAAAACTTTTTCTGCCTCTATTGAGAATATCCTGATTTCTGGTGGATTTGTGTTTGATATGGTTGATTATGGCAATAATTTTCCTGATATTGAACCAGCCCTAAAATTTATGGTATAAATTGTACTTGGTCATAGTATACTATCCTGCTGATAAGTTGCTATAATCTCTTTGCTAATATTTTATTTAAAATTTTTGTATCAATATTCATTAGGGAGATTACTCTGTAACTTTTATTTTCTGCTTTGGCCCTTGCTGGTTTAGGTATCAGTGCCATATTTGTAGAAGGAATTTGGCAGGACTCTTTCTTTACCTATTTTTCCAAATAGTTTACACAGCATTGAAATTGTTAAATTTTTGGTAGAATTTACTTCTGAATCCATCTGGCCCTGGGAAGTTTTTCTGAGGGAGTTCACTAATGTCTTATTCAATTTATTTTTGTAAAATTGGACTAGTTAAGTATTTTGTTTCCCTGTCACCATAGTAGCTTTCTATCATCAAGGTTATTTTCTGTTTCTTACTCATTTTCTTTCCTTTTCCTTTTTTTTTTTTTTTTTTTTTTTTTTTTTTTTTTTTTTTTTACTTTTAAGGTAGAGTTCTGTTCCTGAGGTAAAGGTGGTGCTGTTCTTAGACAGCTCTGAGCCTTGGCTTTGAGTATAGGAGCCCCTTGTGTTTGTAGGAGGGAGCTTTGCCTGTTCAGGAAACAGCCTAGTTTCTCAGAGTTTGCCTTGGGTTGGGACAGAAGGTACCCCTCTGATTTATTTCTCTACTGAGCCAAGACTGAAGGTCTTAGCTGCTGATTTGCTATGATTAAGACACTCTCACCAGCTTTCCCAGAGTCTATCTGACCTGCATTGGACACCCTTTTCACCTCAGTGAGACTGACTTTTCTGGACTTTTTTCAGTCTATCTTGAGCTGGAGAGGGGTTTCATTCCATTAGATTCTGTTCAGAGGCTGTTTCATTGGTTTTTGGGGGGAACTGGGAAAGTTCGAGCAGCTTCCTGACTTTACTCCACCATCTTGGCTCTGGAAAATCTATGTCTTTCACATGAAATAGGATGTAACCATGAAGAAAATTTTAGGAAGGGAGAAGCACAATGTTTTCAGTATTCCTATTGTGGATGTCCATCATCCTTACCATTTGGGGTAATGCTAAATTCTGGGGCAATTTTCTGAAACCCAAGAGGGCAGATACCTATGGAAAACATAGCTATTGAGACCAAATCTTCAGCTTGGGGAGGTTAGGCCCAGTCAAATTCTTAGGGAAAGGATTGTTTTCTTTTGTTACAGCTTTAGCTGCAGAGCCATTTTCTTAGGAAATATTAAAACATGTGAATTTACAAGTGTCAGATGCTTGGGAAAACAATTTAATCAAAATATCCCAAAGCAGAAATACAATTATCTCATTGGAGACTTGTGCTGGAATGCACACTTTTTCTGCTCTTTAAATTTCTGGCTTTGGGCTTTCACTGGGGTGGGGCCAAGTTAGTGGAGTACAGGCCAGGGCCCAGCTGAATTCTCCCATCGTTCCTAAACAACTTTAAAATAATGCCTCAAATAACATCTTAAAGTGGCAGAGCCAATAAAATGTCAGAGCATTTTTCCAGCCTAAGCTAACTTGAGAGGTCCGCAGGAGAGGCCTGTAACATGGGGGTAGGTGCAGACCCAGAATTTGGCAGGAGCTCCAGGAGTGGGCCTTGGGGGCAGCCATGACAGCAGTAGCAGCAACAACAGCTTTGACAACTTTCAGCCTAGAGGAGTTGGACAAATGGTCAGAAAGAGATTACAGGGGACCCTTTCTTGGCAACGGGTGCTGGTTGGTAGCTCTGTTGTCCATATGTAGTTCTGTTTTTCGGTTCCAAGGCAGAGAAAAGTACTTGTGATTGATCACAGGGGAGCACATGTGTGTGTGTACATATATACACATAGATATAGATATGCAAAAATATACTATGAATATTTCTATTTATCAGTGGATAGCATCTTCCTTTATTAGTCCTCTGTAGTTGATTTGATTATTTATAATACTCATAATAACTTAGCTGTTTACAATTATTGTTTAAACAAAATTGCTCTCATTATATACAACATTCTCTTGGTTATGCTTATTTTGCTTTTCATTATTTCATGCAAATCTTTCCATGTTTTCCTAAAACCAACTAGACCATCCTTCCGACCATCCTTTCTAACTGTACAATTGTATCCCATCATAATCATATACCTCCGCTTGTTTATCCATTCGCATTCCCTCCAATTTCCAGTTCTTTGCCGCCACAAACAGAGTTGTTAAATATTTTAAAGCATATAGTTTCTTTTCCTTCTTCCCTGATTGCTTTGGGAAAGAGACGTAATAGTGCTATTATTGGGTTAAAGGGTATACACAGTTTGATAACTCTTTGGACATATTTCCAGCTTGCTCTCCAAAAGTGATAGGATTATTTCTTAATTCTACTAACAGTACATTAGTATACCATTTTTTCTTTATGTCCCTCAATATTGTCATTTTCTCCTTTTGACATTTTAGCCAGTCTGAAAGCTTAGTCATTTTAATTTGTATTTCTCTAATCAATAATGATTTAGAATATTTTTGATATGACTATAAGATAGATTTAATTTCTTCATGGTAAAAGGATATGAATAGTCATTTTTTTCAATTTATCATTTTAGGAATGACTCATATTCTTATAAATTTGACGAAGTCCTCTATATTTGAGATATAAGACCTTTATCTGAGAAACTATAAAATCCCTCCCATTTTCTATTTTTTTTTTTTAATCTTGGCTACATTGGTTTTATTTCCATAAAACCCCTTAAATGTAATGTAATCAAAATTATCCATTTTCCATCTTAGAATGTTTCCATAAATCTGTTAGGTATTATGTTCCTTGTTCTTCAAATTTTCTTATGATATCTACATTTATATCTAGGGCATATATTCATTTTGGCCTTATCTTAGTAAATGGTGTAAGATACTGATTTATACTAAATTTCTGTCAGATATTTTTCCATTTTTCCCCAACAATGTTTACCAAATAGTGAATTTTTATCCCAAAATTTAAATCTTGATATCTATCAAACAGAAGGATTAGGGTGGTGAATGTGGGCCCCAATATGAAAACCTCTCTTTTGGCAGACAAAGGAGAATAATGTGTGGTGGGGACATTTCTTTTTGGCTGATCCCACCAAGGGACATTCTGGAAATGAGAAACTAGTGTTGTGGGCTAACGTGAAATAAGAGAAGTATGGAAGGTCAACGAGGAGAGCATTTGGTCCAAACATCGTTGATCAGATTCCAAAAGCAAATTAACTGTTTCTTGTAACTGTTTTTCATGGAGGGCTGTGGCAATTTACCTAAAAGGAGAGTGATAAGCTAGACAGAGAAGTTTACAGATAATCTAATCTAACCTCCTCCTTTTCAGAGAAAAAAATGGGAGAGTTAGTGATTTATAGGAGGATAGATCGAAGGATGGAAGGAAACAGGGAGGTCATGTAGTTACAGGATTAGATAGATTGGAAGGACCTCAGTTAGCCATCTAGTTCAATCCATAGATGAAAAAAAATGTCCTCTGCAACATGGGTGACAAATTAGTGAATTATAAGGAATGGAGGAATTAAAAGCCATTTATTAAAATCTTGCTATGAGGAAGACCTGGGCAAAACATCAGGAATACCAAAACAAGAGAGAAGACATTCCTTGATCTCAGAGGAAAACAGAATATATTTAGGGAGTATTGCGGGCATTGCATTTTGGAAAGCACTAATAAAGCAGCAGTGGTGGCTACCTGACATGAGGGTTGATTCAAAGAAGAAGGGATACTCTCTTTTTGTCCGCCTGCATTTTTGATTTCCTTCACAGGCTAATGGTACACTATTTCAAAGTCTGATTCTTTTTGTGCAGCAAAATTACTGTTTGGACAAGTATACATGTATTGTGTTTAATTTATACTTTAACATATCTACCATGTACTGGTCAATCTGCCATCTTGGGGAGAGAGTGGGGGGAAAGGAGGGAAAAAAATTGGAACAAAAGGTTTTGCAATTGTCAATGCTGTAAAACTACCCATGCGTATATCTGGTAAATAAAAAGCCATAATTAAAAAACAAAACAAAACAGAGAAGAGGGGATATTTCCTGTGGAGAAAAGTTGTAGGGATAAAGAATCAGGAGTTCAGGACGTAATTGTAAAGGGGCAAGTTTAGTCTGCATGTCAGAAAAAACAACATGTAATTACAACTGTCCAGAAGGGGAAGGATCTGCCTTAAGAAAGAGTGAAATTTTCTCCCATTGGACACCTTCAAATGATGTCATGATGATGACTTGTTGGGTATGTGGTTGTGGAATTATGTTTTTTAAAAAGTTATGATTTTTCCAATTGTTTTTTAAAAATTTTATGATTTTGTTATTCCAATGGTCAAATATTTTTTTCTCCCCCTTTTACCTCTCCATACTCATTAGTAGGAAGAAAGGAGAGGAAGGGAGAGAGAGAGACAGACAGAGAGACAGACAGAGAAAGACAGAGAGAGACATACACACACAGAAAGAGAGATAGACAGACAAACACAGACAGGTAAAGAAAGAGACAGGAATAGAGACAGACACAGAAACAGAGACAGAGAGAGATACAGACAGAAAGACAGAGATGTAGAGAATCATATAAAAGAATAATCGATCAAAGCAGGCACTCACATGCATTGCATCCAGAATGCACTCCTTATTCTGTGTTCTGTCCATCTCCTCTCTCGTATGAGGTGACTAAGGTTCTTTCCCACCAGTTCTATCCTTTTGAATTGTGGATATTCATGGAAGTGAGTCAACAGGATGATCTGGCCCCTGGGGCCCCCTCCAGCCCTGAGAACTTGGGGCTCTGTGACTTCGATTGTGAAGAGAGAAGCATGTGTTGTATTGGAAAGAAAACAGAACCGATTGCACGAGAGGAATGTTGGCTTCTGGCCCTGGCTCTCTGTGCCATTGTCTGACTGTGTGACATTGGGAAGGTCATTTCAACAACCTCTCTTGTCTTCATTCTTCCAGTGTAAGGAAGGGGGGTTCCCCTGTGATTGTGAAGGTCTCCTGTAACTCTGACATGGGAGGTCTTTAAAGGCCCTCCCAAGGAGAGGGTACTTCTATGTGGGGGCACACTGAAATGGTTGCCTGAATCCAATGAAACAGATGCTGTCCTGGTCCTTGAAGAACTCCCTGATTGAATAAAAAAAAAAGAAATGCAGACAGTAAATATGGCATATGGAAGGAAAATAGATGTTTAAATATTTATACTTATTTAAATATTTAAGCCTCTACTAAAGTCCTACTCCAGTGCCTCCTGATGGTGTGGAGACAACCCTCTGCCAGTCCAACCCATGCTGGGGCAGAGCCTGCCGAGTTAAGATGGCCTCCAGAAAGACTGGATGGCTGTCACCCCAGGAACAGTCATGCTAAGTGGGGGTAAAACTCATGAGCACAGGACTAGCTTAGCACATGGATGCATAAGTCACCAGCACAGGATGTGAGTCTGAGTGTGTGTGTGTGTGTGTGTGTGTGTGTGTGTGTGTGTGTGTGTGTGTGGAAGAAGGAAGAGGATGAATTTAAGGGATGAGACAAGCTCTGACCAGGTAGTGAGGCACAGGAGGCTCTGGGACTATTACAGGGGAGAGAATGTGCTCACACCGAAGAAATCAAACATCTATTGACTTGTCAAACAATTAATATTTAATCCAAACTTCCTCAATACTAAATACTCCTCACTGAACCTTTCCCATTGATCCCATTCAAGCAGTCGACACATTCTGGCCAAGTGACTTTGCCCAAAGCCCATTCAGTGATCTTATGTCTGTGTTCCCCAAAGCCATCTGACCCCTGTTCCTGGAGTTTACTCTGCCCCAATCCACTGAGAAACACTAAGTGATGCAGGTGTTATAGGTGCTGCGGCTAAAAACCCAAACCAAAACATTAAATTTCCTGTTCTCAAGGAGCTTACTTATAATCTAGAAGGAAAAAAACCATGTACACATTTCAATAAACACACAAAAAATACACAAAGTAAAAACAAGCTAATCTGAGGATGGGGGAAATGGCGCCCCCTGCTCTTGTTTCTTCACCCTACTCCTTACCAGACATGCTGCTGTCCCTGCTGCTACTTCACTCTCCAAATGGCAGCTTCTACCTGGAGAGTGGAACTGTTCTGATTGGTGACACTTCACAATGCCTACCAAGGGTCCAAAATTCCACCCAACTCTTTCATCCCTGCCGCTTTCTTCTTGGTAAACATTGGAATCCCATATGACTCCATTTCTTTCTTTGGAACTTGTAGTTCAATCAGTCCCACCAGTGCTTCTGTCAGCAGCTTTTCATTCACTATCATTCTTATACTCCCCATGGCCAGGCCTTTCAGACCAAACTCCATTCCTTGACTTCATTCCCTTCCATGTGGTGTCTCCCTCTATTAGAATATAAGCTCTTTGAGGACAAGGACTATTTTATTTAAGGCTTTCGATCTGTGCTTCCTAATAGAATACGGCATATACGGAATATGTGCTTTGATTGTTGATCAATTATGTGAAATCCTTGTCAAGTGAGCCAAGAGTAGACATACTTCAGGAGGAATGGAATCACATAGACATTAGCATTCTCACTGCCTGTATAACCAGAAAGCAGAAGGAAGCTTCGATCAGCAGGACCGTGGTCCCTAGATTTTCTCTTAAATGAAAGAGTTGCTGATATTGGTAAAGTTGGCTGGATGGTGTGTCCAAGAGCATGAAGAAATACCATTCCATCATGTTTTCAAGGTAACCACAAAGATAATTACAGTGTGTATGTCATCAGCTGTAGAGAATGAAGAGGTCGAGAAATTCTTGAAAGATCTCAATAAGACTCTCCATACTAAATTAACCTATATTATGTTCAATATTCAGTGACTTTAATTCAAAGGTGACTATGGCAGAGGTTGATAAAAACACAAGTCAGTCAACTAATAAACACTTACTAAATACTCACTGTGTGTCAGATACTAGGTTAAATACTAGGGATACAAAAAAAGGCAAAAACAGCCCATGCTCTCAAGTTGTTCACATTGAATGGTGACACACAATGTAAATAACTGGACCTGCACAAGATACATACAGATCGATGGAAATGGAAGGTTATCTCTGAGGTGAGGCACTAACATCAGGATGATAAAAGTGAGAGAGATCAAAAATATAACCTACATAAAATCCTCATGTCTATATATCATTACTGTTTTCTTTAAATTAAAATTTAAAAGTTCAGATGTGGGTGACAAGGAAAACTTGGAATGAGACCACAAAATGAAACTAAGTTCTAACAAACAGTGAATAACTGATTAATGTAATGGAAGCAAGTTTTTTATTCACTGTCTAGCTATGGTCAGACTACTGAATTGATAATGGAAAGCTCAAAATCACTCACATTAGAAGATATGGTATGCAACTGAAACAACTCTAACCTGACATGTTAAAATGATATTGTTATGAAATGGATAAAAGAATAGACATAGATAGTTATTTATTAGTAAGTTTGATTGATATAAATCAATTTCCTGGTTAATTAGTATTCGATTTTCCTTATTAAGCAGAAACACTATTTAAGGATAAAACCTTAGTTTAGTTTAGATAGTAAAATATGATAAACGTGAATGATGAAAGGTTGGAGGTTATTTTCTCATAAAACAAAGAAAGGGAATGTGTGTGTGTGTGTGTGTGTGTGTGTATAAAAACAAATTTATTAGCAGTTTACTGTAAGACCCAACTGATCATTCCAAGGACATTTTGAGTAAATACATAAAATTTTTCAGAAAAAAACCCAGCAAAATTGGAAATTTTGCACACTTTTTATAAAAGCCTTTTCTCCCTCAAAGAATGTGGAGAAGCCACGATTAGACTCTAATATCAGCATCTGATATATATTAAATGTGACAATTGGCTTAACATTTCAGAAAACAAAGAAACAGCCAGTTACATCATTCTGAGGTGGTCCTTGTTGAGTGTGATATGATTTTGAGGGAATTGTGGAATCAATTATCAAAATATCTGGAAAAGGGGACTTAAATATTTGAAAAAATTACATAACTCATAATTATATTCTTCTTCCTCAAGAGATCCAGAAAATATCAATAATTTCTAACACATAGCCTTTTCCCCATTTATACAAAATGGTCTACAAAATGTTTATACTTGTGCAAACTATACACAAGTATTGATAATATCAATCATTCATGAAAATATGAGAAACAGATTTTAGAAAAACAGTATTTTATCAGTTCACATATCTATAGTCCTCCTATATGGACTGAAAATTATAGCTAACATAAGATTATACTTTGTTTATGGTTTGTTGACCAATAAAAACACAATTGATGTGGACAAGTAGTAGGTTTTCATTCTCTCACTCTCATTGAACCTCAGCCTTATTCTTCCAGTGTCTCATTTTTGCTCTGTCTAGCCCTTCTATCGTAAGCTTTTGAATTCCTCTTTATCATTAATATTTCATTTTAGTTGGCTTCCCTCATGTTCCTTCCATCTTTTGCTACTCACGGAGGTCTAGTTATCTCCAGAAGACATTGCATCCATCTCCAATCTTGGTGCTCTTTCTCTCATGAATATTTCCCCTTCCCTTGATACATAGATCTAGGAATCAGAATATTCCTTGCTCCTTATGTCCTAATTATAAACTTCTCTCTGCCAAAATCATCCAGCAATCTGTCCTCCTTTGAATCTAACTTTACCCAGATAGATCATCCAATCCGGGGCCAGATGACAACTATCTTGAACCCTCAGGAAATTTGCCTTCCCTTCAAGGGGCTCAATACTGACTCCCACTTTTCCTCTCCATCCCTGCTCCCTTATTCTAGGGGGTTGATCATACAGATAGTGGTTCCTCCCCAAGTATTTCAACCTCCCACTTAATCTCTTGTATTCCCATGACCCACACCCTCGTAGTCACACACAAAAATGGCTACACCCTAGATTTTGCCATTGCTTATGACTATTCTACAGCTTTTACATGAAGACACGCTCCCTCACCATCCTTCCCCATGTTAGCTTTCACAATTTGGGCCGGGGCTTAGATCTAATGCATTTCCAGCCAGTTACCTGTGGAAGCCCTGAAGCTATAGTGTTTGTCTACTCATCCGTGTGCTGTATATGCAAAGCAACTCCGCTAGCCTCTTGTGTTTTGAACCAACTCATGTAGTGCCTTGTATGAGCTGGCTGCCTTTGTCTCCCAGCCTGGTAAAACGGCATCTTTAACACTGTCCACCGGTGGCCCAAACATTCAACTTACATCTTAAAGCATTTTCACAGTCCTCTACAAGTTGTCAGTTATGGGCGCCCATTTTTCTAAGGGAAAATTAACTTTTGCAGATTACGTGTGAATCCCAGCTGTCACCTTATTTCACACCTTGAGTGGAAGGAACAAGAAATCCTTTTAAAATGGTGGGGTGTTAAAAGTCTCCCAACACCAAGCAATGCCGGTACAGCCTAGATGCTCCTCACTCACTGCTGATTCTCCCTCTCCCAACACAAGTGCTATTTGGAAACGGGCTCCTGGGATTTATTTTCAGGCTGGAATGATGAAGAGTTCTAATGTTGGAATTTGTCTGTAAAGATTTAAATGTCTTCTTTTAAAGTTCAGAAGCGAGCTGGGTTCTTTTAAAAATATTAGAGAATGATAGTTTAATAAAAACCAACAACTTAGATTATGGATAACAAATCAGGAGAAGAACGGCGACATTAAAAATGCATATTATAAAATTGAAACTTAAGTGTCAAGTTTTTATAGCAGTCTGTCAAAGGCTTGACAATTACAATAGCTATTTTTAAAATTTTAATGAGACACAATCAGGACTGAAGGAGCATGGAGATCTCCCACTTCCGAGAGCCCCCTTTGGAGTAAAACACACCCATTAGCACTCCCTCAAGATAATGCCCCATTTGTAAAACACACCATCTATTTTTAATTAAATTAGTGGGTGCCATTTATTACTGGTAATACACTTATTAATCTTTAATCTTTAATTTAAAATGACTTGTCTGAATAAGTGATGGCTTTGCAGGATCCGATTGATGCTTGTTCTGAGGGCTTTGCTGCTTGTCCGCGAATACGTCCCGACCCCACTTTGATAGAGGCAGTCCACATTTTCATATGGTTTTCCCAAAGATGTAAACGTATTTATATAAAAATAAGAAAGAACGAAGAAAGAAGAATCTTTTTTTCCCTATTCCAATTTTCTTTCTCTCATTTTGTTTGAAAGCCAGAGACCAAAGGCTGATGGCTATATTAAAACTAGGTTGGTTACTATTATCATAGGATCATGAATTTAAAGCTGAATGAAATGTTTGAGGAGATTAGTTTAGCACACTGGTAGGCTACTGGTTATTCTGTATTCTGATGTTGCCATCATTGAGTTCTGGAACACCCGTCAGTGTAAATGCCCTTTGGCTCATCATCTTTATCAAATCTTGTGTCATGAGCAAAGATCAGAGCATGCTTTTAGGTACTTACTTCTATTTAGTATAAGTATAATACTGGAATATCTTCTAAACATTGCCTCATACCTGGACTATTGGCCCCCAAATCTCAATCCCCCTTTTCTTCAGCTACTAGAGAGAGTTTCCTAAAATGTAGCTCCAACAATGTTAACTCCAGTGACACTTTATTGTTTCTAGGATCAAATGGAGAATTCTATTTGGTACTCAAAGCCCTTTGCATCCTAATGCTCCCTTCCTACCTTTCTAGTCTTTTTACACCATACTACCTCATATATTCTTTTTTTTTTTTTTTTCTGAGGCTGGGGTTAAATGACTTGCCCAGGGTCACACAGCTAGGCAGTATTAAGTGTCTGAGATCAGATTTGAACTCAGCTCCTCCTGAATTCAGGGCTGGTGCTCTAGCCACTGCACCATCTAACTGCCCCTATATTCTTTTAGATCCATGACACTGAACAAGACATCCTATCCCTCTGCACCAACATTTTCTTTGCTATTCCTATTTCTGGAATGGTCTCCTTTTCCAGTCCAACTTCAGATCTTCCTGACTTTCTTTAAAATTCCATCTTTACTCTTAATTCCAGGTTCTTCCTTTATGGATTTTCTTCTATTTATCCTGTTTATCTTTATTTTATTTATTATTTGTTTTTATTATTTATTATTTGTTTATTTATCTTTGGAAGCTTGCTTTGCCTCATCTGTTTGCTGAATCTCTCCCCCAGGATCGTAAGCTCTTTGAGGGCAGAAACTGTTTACCTCTTTTTGTATCACCAGTCCTGGCACATAAATAAGAAATATTTAGTCATTAGGACCCAGCTCCTTCCTCATAAAAAAAGAAAACCTGCTTATTGCTAAATAAGTTAATTTTGGTTTCAATCGGATTAGAATTTTAGAAAAAAATCATGATGGCTTGTAGGACATTTTATGAAATCCTACTGAGAATGAATTTGTCTCTGGGTCTTTGTCCACATTGTTGGTATTATCGTTCCTGAGGTCATTGGAGTACAGAAGGAAGCCTTTTTGCTGCTTAAAGCCAATCAAAATTCCAACTGATTTTTTCACTAACTGAAATGAGGGAATGTGGCTTAAATATTTTAGAGGTTTTAAAGAACGCACAAAGCAAAAGCAGTCTTGATTCATAGGATTATAGAAATAAAATTGAGAGAAATCCCAGAGGCCATTTACTTCAACTCCATTCACTTTGCTGATGAGGAAACTGAGAAAGGTTGGGTGAGTGGACCAAGATTACACGGCTTGTATGGGTCAGAATGGGAATACTAATGAAGGTCTAGAGCCAGAGATCTTTCCACTACTCAAATAAAGTCACCATTTCTGATCCCTGCTCCTCGAGTCTGTTTTAGCCAGAAAGCTCGCTGTCTACTCGGCTTGCACAGGAGAGACCCCAGCATTCTCTCGCCAGCATCACACCTGATCTTGCACTGTACCTCCAAACAGGCAGAAAACTCCAGGCAAAATGTGATCTCATTTTCATGCAAATATCATAGGAATGTGAAAAAAGGAGTGAATGAAAATCCGGAGCACAAATGGATTGCTATCCATTTTCCATGATGTTTTTGATGGTGGATTAAATCTGAGTCGCAAATCTTTTCAATTTCATTTTGAGAGTGAAAAGCCCTGTTTAATTATCAGGAAACAAAGGTATCTTTAGAAGATGATCATTACAGTGATTTGCATTTGCTGTATTTAACACAGCTTCTTAATAGATTGCTACATATTCATATTCTTCAAGGAGAAATTGAAAATTTGCAAATTGCTATTGTTTTATGAATATATGAATAACTCAGCGCTGGAGAGATGAGAAACTTAAGTTTCATCCTCTCATAGATTCAGGCTCAGGAGGATGCATGTGGAAGCAGGTGTTTGCTGACCTTTTCAATCTCTCCTGCTCCAGTCTTTAATGATTCGGGGCAAAGTCCTGTAGAATGACCACATCTTTAACCTAGAGGCGGAAGAGAAAATAAATGGCAGCTCGTCCAACCCCACAGTATACAAAGAAGCAAAAGGAGACTGAGTGAAATGACTTAAATATGGGATCGCAGCTAATAAATGGCAAAGCTGGAATTGGAACTCGAGGCCTTTGACTTCTATAAGAAATTTTAAAGCTCCTACCATGTGCCAAATATTAGAGATAAAAAGACAAAAATAAGAATCGTCCCTAACTTGGAGAACCTTATTGTATTTTCAGATGATGCTTTCTAGATTTCTAGGTGTTGTGAAACTATCTCCTTCTGGGTTTTTCCAGAATAATGTTGGAAGTAATTCACTAGTTAATAGAAAATGAAGTAATAATTCCAGTGCTAGTTACTTAATCTCCCTAGACCTTGGTTTATTCATCTATACATTGAAACCAGACCAAACAACCACTTTCTTTTAAAATGCCCCTGAGAAAATAAAATAAAATGCTCACATCATCTGATACCTGCCTCTGTCCCTATGACTCCCCAACACTTCAGGAAGCTAGATTTTGCAATGGATAGGGTCAGGAACCAACAATTCAGAAACTAACAACTTGCTATATGATCTTGGACAAGATCCTGAAAAAAAACCTCAGTTTCCTCACCTGTAAAATGGGGATAATAATAACATCTGTCTTATAGAGTTGTTTTAAGGATCAAATGAGAAAATATCTGTGAAGCACTTGGCACATAATAAGTATATATTATATTATTTATTAGTTCTTCCAATTTCTGTGTTATTTAATTTCTAACAATGTAATAGAAAACCAGCTCCTGACCCCATCTCCCATTCTCTCCTTCCTGGCTACTTTGCTACTTTCTTATTCACATACTTGCTCCACTCCCTCCATTCTATAATCTAGAATTCCCTTCCTATAGTGTGAACTTTCTTTGATTTCTTTTAGAACTTACTTTCAGTCCCTTTTCATCTACAACTCTCATTAAGCCCTGGTTTCCCCCATAGCCATGTTCTCTTCCATTGGTTGTACATTTTCTCACTTCTCTCATGCACTTGGAGTGGGGGGAGATTCTAGACTCTTTTCACTGCCATTTCCAGACTCCTCCTTTACCATTGTCATTCACCAATCTCTCTTCCTTTAAAATCCATTTCATCAAAATTTCCCATGCAACCCAATCACGAAATGGGTGATAGAGTCTAAATTCTTAATATCTAATCCCAAATAAGGAACAGTGAAACATTAATTTATTGTTTTCCTCTCTCACTTCCAATAGCTCTTCCAAAACTTCTATTCCCTGTTCAAGCCTCGCACACCTGCTTTCCTCCATCCCCTTTCAGATGAAGACCTTGCCTTTTAGTTTACCAAGGAACTTGAGCCCATTTGATGAGAATTCCTTATTTTCCCCTTCATTTCACCACCTCTTTGTTCTTTGTTCTCTGACAAGGAGATGGACCTTCTCTTTACTAAAATTATGTTTTCTGCCTATGTGTTTGATCTCACCTGTTTCCACCTTCTCTGGCCAATGACAGCCCCACTTGCTTCCTTCCCCTTCTCCCTACAATCTTCCAACTGTCCTTATTTATTTGTTCTTTCCTTCCTTATTTCTTTCAAACATCTCTCCCTCCCCTCTCCTTAAAAGCACAAGAAAACCAGCATCCCTTCACCATCCACTAGCATTCCCTCAGGCAGGAATCTTCAATTTCTCCTTCCTTCCTTATCCAGTTCTTGGGAAAAAAAAAGCCATTCACTGCCTTCACTTCCTCTGCTCTCATTTATCCATTCTTTAGCACTTTGTGACATGGCATCTGTACTCGGAACTTATCTGAAACTCTCTCTACCTGATGGAACATTATCTCTTCATTGTCAGATACAACATCCTTCTCTCAGTCGTCATCCTGTTATTTTTTCTAATGGCCATTTGCTGAATTTTACCACTTGAACCCCTTAAATGCTCTTTGTAGATCCTCTCTCCTGTACACCACGTGGTCAGTCAGCCCTTCTCCATCACCTCTGCTGCCTCATCAGCCATCCATGACCTCTCTCTATGACCAAGTCTCTTCATATCTCAAGACATCTTTCCTACCGCACTGGACGCCAGTCCCTGTTCTCATCCTCTAAAAGCCCAACCCTAACACATGACGTTCCATCTTCTTTCTCTGAGTCCTGGCTGTTCTTTGTGACTGATCTGCCCCCCTCCTTCTTCACCTCCATCTCAAGAGTCTCTCACTTTGTTCAACATACAGTTGAAGCACTCCCTTCTGCATAAAGTTTCTCTGGGCAAACATCCCCCAACTATGACTGCTCCTGCCCCCTTCAAACTATGTTACATTTAACTACTTTACTTTCTTTGTACAGTCTCTTCATATTTAGTCTGCACATCATTACACATGTATCTCTCTTTCCCATTGGGATGAAAACTCTTTGGGAGGTAACATGGTTTCATTATTATTCATTCATTTCAATTGGGTCCAACTGTTCTCCGTCCAAATTGAGGTTTTCTTAGAAAAAATGCTAGAGCGGTTTGCCATTTTCTTTTTATTTTACAGATAAGGAATTGAAGCAAATTCAGAAGCTTGGGTAAATGTTTGAGGCCGGATTTGAACTCATGAGGATGAATCTCCCTGATTCTCAATCCAATGCTTTATCCACTGCTCCATCTAGCTCCTCAGATTGTTTAACACAATAAATTTAACACAATAAATATTTTACATTAATATTTCTTATTGATACTGATCCATTGTTCTCTTGTTCTGCTTCTTCCTCCTTCTTGGATTGGTTGTGAGGCAGTTTTTATCTCTAGAAGGAATGTGGGTTGAATGCCAACTTAAAAGGAATTGTTTTTGTTCTTAGACGTAGAGATCATCCCTTATCCATATCCTTCTAGATTTTGTCTCTTTTTAAAAACTAGTAGTCACTTAATTAGTGCTTATCTATTGATTAGTTATAGGATCATAGCTATAGAGCTGAAAGTGACCTTAGAGTTAATAAACCAATCAAAAAACAAGCCTTTATTAAATACTTATTATTTTCTAGGCAATGCAGATATGAAAATTAATAATAATAATAATAATAATTATTATTATTATTATTGTTACCTTTTTTTTTGTTTCCCTAGTACTTAGCACATTGCCTGGCACATAGTAGGCACTTAATAAATGCTTGATGACTCTAAAATCTCTTCCTCACCACCCCATCTCTTACTGGGAGGCATGAACTTATACGAGAGATGCATTCGTCTTGAGATAGGGTTGCTTCAACATTTAGAAAACAGTTTTGATGCAGAAGAAAGGCAATAAAGCCTAGGGCTATTCCAAACTCAACACCCATCCCTGTCTGCATGAAGCACTTTGCTCCAAATGAGTGACATCATTTCCTCAAGGCCTTCCCAGGATAATTCTGCTTCAAATAAAGCAGCAGGATGCCCAAAAAGGGATAACAAATACTGTAAGTTGGAGACAGAAGAACTATAAAGATCCAGTGACCTGAGATGTTGGGGTTGGTCATGCTGGAGCAATGAACTCCAGCCCAGAAACATGGGAAAATTTCACTTCTCTATTGTCTCTTTATTGTTGTAGCCAGCAGTTTTAATATTATGGTAAATGTTAGTGGGAATTCTTACTATATTCTAAACCCAACAAAAATCCTGATGTATCTCCATTGTAAATAATGCTAGTTTTGATGCATAGATATGTGTATATATATGATATTTTGTATTATATTTATACATACATTTGCATGCACGTATACAGATGGATATGTGTATATAAATTTGTTTATCATCTAAAGGGAGGGTCTTTCATATTCATGTTTTAAAAATTTTTTTAACAAATGAGCTTAAATTTTGTTAAAAGCTATTGACATAATTTGTGATTTTTTTTTTTTTTTTTGCTTCCAATGTGCTTAATTGTGCAAAGTGTTTTCAGACATTGAATCATCTCTGCATCCCTGGTATATATCCACTGCTGATTTTTAATAAAATTTTAATAAACTTCAAAAATTTAACACAATAAATATTTTACATTAATATTTCTTATTGATACTGATCCATTGTTCTCTTGTTCTGCTTCCTCCTCCTTCTTGGATTGGTTGTGAGGCAGTTTTTATCTCTAGAAGGAATGTGGGTTGAATGCCAACTTAAAAAAATAAAAAGGAATTGTTTTTGCTCTTAGACGTAGAGATCATCCCTTACCCATATCCTTCTAGATTTTGTCTCTTTTTAAAAACTGTCTTCCCATTAATAACACCCCTAATACAGTGATAACGTGATAGCGTACACAAAATTATTTCTGTTACTGATTGTAGAATTTGCAGTACATCCATTAGTTTTTTTTCCCCCTCTGTTTTGCTAATTTATTTATTGCTTAATGTTTCTTTCTGAGAGGGATTTTTAGGATCTTTATTTCCCATTATGGTAAACTGATTATTTTACATCTTTTGTAGATGATAAATTGTTTCAGATGATAGATTTAGGGCTGGAAGTATCTTTTGACAGTGTTAAGTCCAACTTTCACATTTTAATTGCAAGAAAACTGAGACCCAGGGAATCAAATGACTTGCCCAAGATCATATAGTTAGTATCTGAGATAAGATTTGAAGCCAGATCTTCCTTACACCATGTCCAATAGAAGTAGTAGTAGTAAAATGAGAGTTTCCAGTTTAGAGGGATACAGCTTTAGGAATGAAGAGGTCATACTCTTCCTGGGGCAGCTAGGGAGCGCCATAGTGGATAAAGTACAGGGCCCGAATTAAGAACATTCATCTTCTTGAGTTCAAATGCTCAGATACTGACTGTGTGACCTTGGACAAGTCACTTAACCCCATTTGCCTCAGTTTCCTCATCTGTAAAATAAGCTGGAGGAGTAAATGATTAATCCCTCCAGTATCCAAGAAAACTCCAAATGATGTCATGGAGAGTTGGACAGGTCCAAAGCACTACATAGAGTCCTGTATAGCATCTACTGTTTTATTTTCAGTTTTAGACCTCCTATTTTAGGAAAGGTACTGAGGAATGGGTCCAGAGGAGGATGATCTGATCTGGATGGTGAAATCCCTATGAGACCTGGCTGATAAGATGGGGATGTTTAGGGTGGTCCCTCTAGCAACAGACACATGGAGGAGTCCTCACCAAGGAGCCGATCTGAATGTTTTATATTCAGGACATTATCAGAAAAGAACTAGTGTAAAGCATTAAAGGTTACAGAAGCTATTTCCTTTTTCTTCTTTCTCTTCCTTCTCTTCAATTCAATTAAAATCAATTGATCTCAATTAAGTCCTTGTTATATACTGGGCACTGTGCTTTATAGGTCCTTCAGATATTGAAACAAAAGTCGACCTTCCCAGTCTCCTGGAAGTTTTTGCTCTAGCAGGGAAGAACCAAAGTAAAAACAAATCAATATCAGATAAAGTGTGAGAAAGAACTGATAATTGGAGGGAAAAAGGAAGGCTTCTTGGCCTTGTGACACCCGAATAAATAAAATCTGAAAGGAAGAGGATTCTGGGAGCCCGGGGTGAAGGGTGGAAGCAAGAGAAGGAATAAACATTGTATATGAGGACACTTCGGCTTCGGAGTGGACTGGGACCTAGAAGGGGAAATGCAGGACGTGATATGAAAAGGCTAAGATAAGGTGGAATTTTGACTCTTTCCCTGTCTTTTCTTTTCTCTTTCTTGTGCCTTTTTCTTTCCTTCTTTCACCTCCTCCTATCTCCTCTCTCCACCTTTTTCCTCCTCCTCCTGCTGGTTCTTTTTTTCTCCACCAGGGAGTTCTCTATCCATCCTGTGGGCTCCGAGTTCTGGCTTCCATTTCCCCCCCAAAGCTCCCCGTCACAGCTGCTATTCCTCCAAGAGAAGAAGAGTGCTTTGGACATCTTGTCACCCTTGCCTCCTTAATTGGCCACAGGGGTTGCTACTGAGTAACAAGCACTCCTTCGCTCTCTGGGGACCTGGGGCCATCTCAGCAGGATTGTTATGGTTTGTTGATTATGGGGAGGGCTAGATATGGAGATCTAGGTATAGACTTAGTTATGGGGACAGATGACAAAGATCTAGAAGCAGATAATATATAGATATAGTATTGTAAATGATAAAGAATTTTGATGAGTACACATAGAGCTACTGATATGGAGCACTGCGGCTATGTACACATTGATAGAGATGGGAATATAGAAATAGAGAGAGGTGTAAATGGAGAGGTAACTATGTATATTGTAGAAAAATACAGTCAGAGACACCTGGCATCCCATTCTCTCTTTAGAGAGTAGAGACATGAAGATAGTGATAGAGACGGGCAGCCAGCCCCACTCGGCCCACAGAGACGAACCAGCTCCCACCGTCTGGCTACGTTTCCAGATGAACCCAAGGATCAAGAGATTTTGTGACCTAAGAGGCGACAACAAACCCTCTCCCTGTGCCCAGATCCACACCATGGCCTGTCCTATTCACTGCAAATCAGCAGGGCCATCCATTAAAATACATACAGACAAAAACTGATGACCTTTAACCTCTCCCTCCTTTGATTTTGGCCTTGGACCCTGCTGTTACTCTCTTCCCTGATGGTTAGTACAGTCTCAGCCCTTTCTCTTCTTCGCATCCCTTTGTGGCTGATCCCTGACTTCTGCTGAGCCCTTCACCCACCTCCAGGGCTCTGTTGTCCATTTTCCATCCCCCTCAATTGTTCCCCTCATAAGGTTCCACTCCTCATAAGCCCGTCCCTTTCACTGTATTTTGTGCCACGACCCCAAATCAGCAAATTTGTTTTCCTCTTAAACGTCTTTGTTTTTCGCTCGATCCATTTTCTGGTCCTCACCGAGACACCGTTTTCTCCTGGTGACACTGCATCCTTTGTCACCTTCCTATCATTAGCTGCACTTTCTCTCATGTCTCCCTCCCCCCCACTAACTGAGGAAAGCTGGACTAGTCCTTTCTCCCTGTGCCCACTGTTCCACTTTCCCAGCTGTCACTGAGCAAATTCTTCTGCTTTGAGGTTCATTTAACCCAAATTTATCACACAATTAGACTTCTGATATCTATTGTCTACTGAACTCCAGGACGTTTTCTTTCCTTTCCCAGTAAGTTTAGTGTCGGGTTCATCTCCCTCTAAAATGTCCCAATGCTCTATTTCCCATTTGCCCAACAACCATGACTTCCTCGTGCACTCTGCCTCAGTTACAGAGAGGGATGCTTATAACCTTGATCTTACCATGTTTAAGGACTCTGAAATCCCTTTTTCTCGGGCTCTTTTTTATTTCCCCACACCATGCCTCTATCTCATTTATTCTATTGCTATTCTGCATCCTTATTGGGCATCTAATTCCTCATCCCTCAGCATTCTCCCGTGCCCACCCTTGCCCCGATTCTGCAGTTTCCCCTTCCTCTCATGTTGGTGAAACATTTCAATTTAAAGCCATCCTGTTTGGGAACCCCCCCCATCTCCTCGACTCATCTCCAATCATACCGTGTCAAACAAAAACCCTAGAATACTTACTAGCAGCAAATTGGTCTGGTGGATAAAGAACTGAACACAGAGTTATATTCATCTGGCCTTAGGAAATTATTAAACATGTCATCCTGGAAAAGTCACTTAATCTCTACCTCAATTGTCTCATCTGTATAATAGGCTTAATAATATCTTCTACCTCACAGGGTTATTGCCAGGATCAAATGGGATGTTAATAAAGTACTTTGCCATCCTGAAAGCATGATATACAACCATCCTCCTCCTCCTCCCCCTCTTCATCAGTGATGTAGTATTTGTCTCCTTCCCTCCTATTCATGTGTTGCTGAACAGTACAGGAGGGCATCCTCCTTGAACACAGCCCAGTTTTTTAATTGAGCCCTCACCACAGCAAGACAAACCTACTACTATTACCTAACTGGTTTTCTCTTTTATTCATCTCCACCATTGTTGCAAACCTTTCCTTCTCTCCTGAAGATTTACATAGCCCTTCCACTCTTTCAGCAGAGAACCTTACTTTCTTGTGGTTCAGTCATTTTTAATTGTTTCTGCCTCTTCCATGACCTCATTTCTTGGCAAAGATACTGGAGGAGTTTGCCGTTTCCTTCTCTAGCTCATTTTACAAGTGAGGAAACTGAGGCAGGCAGGGTGAAGTGACTTGTTCAAGATCACATAGATAGTAAGAGTCTGAGACTGCATTTGAACTCGTGTTTTCCTGACTCCAGACCCAGTACTCTATAGGACATTCTAGTGGCTCCCTTTGTCTCCAGGTCAGATCCACGGCCATTTGCTCTGCATTTCTCATAGCCTGACTTGTTACCACCTTTCCAGCCTTCTTACATTCTGGTTCTTGCCATACAGCCATGTGGCTATGTGTTCTGCTTTTTATATGTCTTTAACTTTTCCATCCACTGTCCATCCTTCACATCTTCGCCTCCTTGGCTACTTTGGAGGCTCAGCTCAGGCATCTCTTCCAGGAGACCTGTCCTAGTCCGCCTCTCCCTGCCAGCAGCTCCTAGGGCCAATTCCTTTAAGCCAATTCAGCAAGCATTAAGCACTCTACCATGGGCCAGGCACCATGCTGACTCCTGTGGATACTAAAAACAAAACCAACCCACGCCAACAAAACAGAAAACCAAAAGCAGTTCCTTCCTCAGGGGTCTTACACTCTAAGGGCCGTCATCCAGCAACTCTAATCTTGGACGATGGGATTTTCATACGTGGTCTCTCCCATTAGAAGGTAAGCCTCTTGCAAAAAGGTACTCTATTTTTCTTTTTCTTTGTCTTTCCAATGCTTGGAACACAGTAACAGTTTTCTAAATATACAGATATTGATATTGATTTTTAGATATGTCTATGGACATAATTACAGGCGTGGGGATGTAGTTGGAGGACAGAAACCTTTCCTTGTTAGGGACTCTGGATCCCTTCTCAGAAGAATGTTTTGTTTTCTTTATTTCTTTTTTCCTTATTGCATTGTATGTTCTTTTATATTTATTTTGTCAAGCTTTAGCCAATAACACTTTGACCTGGTTGGATCATGGGTTACAGGCACTTGTCAGGAATTCTTGACCCTTCTGCTTTATGCCATTGAATTGACTCACATCACAATGACTGGAAAAGTAGGAAGATAGGAGTGGATTATTGTGTCCATTTGACCAATGAGATCACTGTCGTTCAAAGGTGTTCTGTAATTTCTCCAAGGTCAGAGAGCAAGAAAAAAGAAAGATGCTGAAACCATAACCACATTTCAAAAGATTGTTTTCCAATTCACAAAATGAAATATAGAAAGGGAAACCAAAATGATACTGAAATAGTTACCAAAATATTAAAAAAAACAAATTCATGAACTCCGCTTTAGAAATCCCAATCTCAACCTCAATCTAGATATCAATATGTAGGAATGGCTATTAACACCAACATGGATTTGTTCACGACTATGAATATAAATGCATATAGAGATATCAGTTCTACATGGAGATAGCTATCTAGTTACATAAGAGATGGAGATGATAGCTTTGGAGATGGATTTGTAGCTCCAGATTGTATACCCATTATATATATGCATATATGAATATATGTATACATGTGTATGTATGTACACATATATGTGTATACAGAGAGAGGGGAGCTTATAGAAAACCTTCTTTTTCTATTCGTTCACTGATGAATCTTGTCCAACTATTACTGGGGTTTTCCTTGGACGACAACATGAGCGAAGACCGACTTGCTTTTGATTTTTGGATCCAGGGTAGGGATGGATAGTATAGTTTTACTCAGATGATGTTGTTTGTTTGTTTGTTTGTTAGTTTGTTTTTCTTTCTGGCTCTGAACAAACAGAGGCCGAGGATGCATTTTTACGGAGACCTCAGACCTGCCACAGTTCAGTGGGGGTGTGAATGAGCATTTGGTTCATGCAAAGCTTGTCAGAATGGGCCCAGGTTGGGTTAGCAGCACTGAGGCCATAGGGCTAGTCATGTAAACATCCCTGTGTTTTTGGCTTCTGGGATGGGAATGGATAGAGTCCTTTTTCATGATGGAGCTGGAGGTGCCTCTGGGGCCAAAGCTTCCCCTCAGTCCCCTTCAATCCAAAGTGAAGTGCCGCCTTCATCCCAGAGAGGTGCCCCCAGGCCTGGGCATCTCCGGCTCGTGTCCTGTCTGTTCGCTGCCTTTCTCCTTGGTTCCCAAGCATCTGGCCGGCCTGCTCCTGGGCCTTGTTTGCAGGGACAATGCACTATTCCTTTGCAGCCTTTTCTCAATCGCCTCATCCTACTCTTTAAAGAAATCTGCCTGCACCTGGCTCGCCAGCCTGCCTGGGCAAGGCCTTTGGCAAGTGGAGGATGGGCCAAGGCGGGGGAAGAGTCCCAGGAAAGCAGGGCCCTCTTCACACTCATTTGCTCCCCAGCTTCAGCGTTTGCCTTCTCTCCGAAGAGATCCTTCTAATGTCTCCACGCCGGCAAACAAAACAGATGGGGTGGAGGAAAATGAATGATTAGCCTCTCCACCACCGAGTTCAAGATAATACTCTGAACCAGGTATGACATCCAGCCATTTCCAGAGGGATAACGAATGTCAGGACAGAGATGAGAATTTCTCAGATGTCTCTTGTCAGAGGCAAACATGAGAAAGGTTTTAACTCTTCCAGTTGTCGGCAAGTCCCCAAGGTTGCGTGCCTTGGCTACGGGCTGGAAATCGCCTCTTTTCTCCGGCTGGTGATGGCTGCTCCTGGTCCAGCCGAGTCCCCCAGGACTCAGCTTTCCTACCTCAGGCTTAAAGATGCATTTATTTATTTATTTAAACAAAGTCTTGGCATGCATAGTCTGTAGTCTCTATTATGTAGAAAAATGTATACAGGCCACCTGAAAGGGCTGCTGTTTGTTGGCTTAGAAATGGAAATTTTGTCTTCAGTCAAGCACACTCTCACTGTCACCAGCTGAAGTTATCCCTAAGGGCTGGTGTTTTAACATGAGGCCCCGAGACAAAAACTCGTGCAGAGCAGAGAAAAGCACCTTCCCTCACTGTGGCTATTACAAACATGCATGCCGAGGTGCACACACACACACACTCACACACACAAACACGGATAGATAATGGCTTCTCTCTCTCTTTTTTGGTCCCTGCTGGGGGGGAGTCCTCCCTTTTCCTTTTTGGGGAAAGGTCCTGCCATCCATCATCACCAATTGTGACCTTGGCGAAGACTGGGAAACTGGATAGTTCCAATGTTCTTGCTGTTCTACAATTTATTCTGATTTTTCCCTTCACTGCTGATCCATCCATTTCTCTTGTCATTGCCTTGCCAAGTGCATTCTCCCCATCATCAGAAGGGGAAATTGAAATCATTGTTAATCATCTCTCTGTCTTACAAACAAGCGGTCGAGTTTTTCTGGGGCGAGGGGAAAAGTGAGGGAAGTTCCAGCTCTCCTTTCCCAAAGTAAGTGAAACACACCTTCCTCATGGACAGTGGAAAAGTAGAGCGGATGATGGAATGCTCCTGGGCCATAAGAAATGATGAGCTGATTGATTTTAGAAAAACATGGAAAGACTTGCATGAAATAATGAAGAGTGAAATGAGCAGAAGCAAGAGAATGTTGGACACAGGACCAGTGATATTGTGTTAACAACTTTGAGTCATTTTGAATATTATCCTCAATTAGCTATAAAAGATTTACAAAGGAATATGCTATTCAGATCCAGAGAAATAACTGACAAATGGAAGGATGCACATATACACACACACTCATATTTGTGTCTAATGGTAGCCTTGTCTAAGGTGAGATGGGCAGTGAAGGAGGAAAAAAGTACACAATAGAAAACAAAAGAAAACTTAGAAGCACAGAAAACCAGAGTATCTTTGAAAAAAGTACACAATAGAAAACAAAAGAAAACTTAGAAGCACAGAAAACCAGAGTATCTTTGAAAAAAGTACACAATAGAAAACAAAAGAAAACTTAGAAGCACAGAAAACCAGAGTATCTTTGAAAAAAGTACACAATAGAAAACAAAAGAAAACTTAGAAGCACAGAAAACCAGAGTATCTTTGAAAAAAAATACACAGAAGAGAACAAAAGAAAACTTAGATGGAAGCACAGAAAATCAAGGTAGCAATAAATACTATAAACATTATTAAATAAATTAAGAAAAATAAACAGCATGAAATGGGAATTTTATATTGAGCTCTTTTTATGTTTTGTTGAATTCATTACAATGTTCTTTTTTTGGGTCTTTTTTTTTTTTGGATTTAAGTTCAAAATGAATAAAAATTTACAAAAAGAAAGAGAAAGAAAACAAAGAAATTCAATTATTTGCCATCATTAGAAAGTTGTAAATTGTAAGTCCTGGGCAGAATGATGAGATGAGATAACAAAAAAGTGACATTGTACATAGTAATAACAATAATGTATGATGATCATCTGTGAATGATTTAATTATTCTCAGTAATTCAGTGATTCAGGACAATTCCAAAGGACTCATGATACAAAGAACGGATGAACTCTGAATGAAGATTGGCCACACTTTTTTAGTTTGCTTTATTTCTTTCCTTTTTTTGGTCTGTGTTTTCTTTCACAACATGACTAATATGGAAATGTGTTTTACATGGTTGCACATGTACAACCTACATCAAATTGCTTGCCATCTCAGGGACAGGAAAAGGAAGGAAAAGAGGGAAGGAGAGAATGGGGAACTTAAAAAAATAGTTTTTACATTTTATTGAAAAATATTATTTTAAGAAAGGATGATAAAGAGGAGAAGGAATCAGCTGATTCCTTGTGAACTAGATGATGATTGGGATAGAATTTGAACTTTGCCTCTTCACTGCTTAGCTGGACTGTGTGACCTTGGCAATAAGGCCATCAGGTCGGTGCCATTCTTGCGAGTATTCTAGAGTGTTCCAAACCCATCATTTTGAGATTAGTTGTATAATTTTTGCCACATGTGGTGGCTGGGAGAATATGAAAAGTGGAAGCCTTGGGATTTTTAATTCTCATTGTTCAAGTTCTATAGGTTTCTTTCCTTTTCTCTAATCTCTCCTTTTGCTGTGCAAAGCTGCACAAAGTTATAATTAGGCACAGTGCCCACTGGGGTTTCCTTCTAACATTGGCAGTAAGAGATCATACCACATGTAACAAGAGTTAAGAGAAAAATCACTCCAGACTCCCTTAAATTTCATGAAGAGACACAGGTCATGAGAGCTCTTCTCTCTACATCTTGATTCTGGCTCAGAATGTTTTTTGTTGACTGACACTGTTTTTTTTTTTTTTTGTTTTTGTTTTTGTTTTTGTTTTGTTTTTGTTTTTGTTTTGAGTAAGAGTAAAATAAGGACAATGATAAGGTGACACGGTATAATAGAGAAGTGGACTGGAATCAAGTGAGCTAGGTGATGTGGTGGATAGAATTCAGAACTTGGAATCTGTCATATATATGCATTCTTGGGGTAGGGAGAGGGTTTTGCACGATGAGAAAGTAAAGAAGGATATTCAGGATTACTTAACACAGAAGGCTACAATAGCAACAACTGGGGGTCTCAGGAAAAGCTTCCTATAGGAGATAGAATTTGATTGGATCCTTGAAGAATCTCGATCTATGGAGAAGGGAAGAATTTATAACAACCAACAATTAGAGAGCACTGTGGGATATAAAATAGGTAATGGTAATTACATTAAATAAAATAAATATACAAACAAAACAATGCAGCCAAAATTAGAAGGAGAGCAAGAAAGTGGGAACAAAATTCACAGCAATAATTACATCAAATTTATAAGAATACAAGGCAGTAGCCAACTGATAATGGTCAAAGGATATGAACAGTTTTCAAAAAAAGCATTCAAAGTTATCTATAGTCTTATGAAAAGTGTTGTAAATCATTATTGATTAAATACAAATTAAAATAATTCTGACATATCATTTTACATATATCAGATTGGTTAATCTGATGAAAGGGAAAGTGACGAATGTTGATATAGATGTGAAAAAATTGGGACACTACTATATTGGCAGAAATGTGAACTAGCCCAACTATTTGAAGGTCATTTTGGATGCATATCTAAAGGGCTATCAAATGGGGCAGACCCTCTGACCCAGAAATATCACTTAGGTTTGTATCTCAAATATCTAAAAGGGAAAAGACCTCTATGTTCAGAAATATTTATAGCAGTTCTTTTTGTAGTGACAAAGAACTGAAAGTTGAGAGGTTGCCCATCAATTGGGGAAGGGCTAAACAAACTATGATATATGATTGAGTTAGAATACTTTTGTTTAGTAAGAAATGATAAGATAGTTTTAGAAAAGCCTTGGAAGACTAATATTAACTGATGCAAAATAAAGTGAGCAGAACAGTACACCCAGTAGCAGCAATATTATATGATGATCAACTGTGAATATCTCTTTTTCATCAATCTGTTGATCGAAGATAATTCCAAAGGACCTATGATGAAAAGTAGCATTCTCCAAACAAAGAACTGATGGAGTCTCATTGCAAATAGAAACATACTTGTAAAATTTTCTTTTTGTTTCTTTTGTTTTCTTTTGCCATATGGTTAATATGCTCGTATGTTTTTACAGGATCTCGCATCAAATCAATGTGAAATTGCTTGCTTTTTCAAGGAGGGGGAGAGGGGAAGGGTGAAAGAAAATTTGGAGCTCAATATTTTTTTTTAAATGAATATAATTGAGAAAAAAGAAAATAAGAGAGAAAAACTGCCTTTCTGGGGAAAAAAAAGAGAAAGAAATCCCATAAAGAATTTGAGACTGAGAACATAGCTGACTGGCCACTTGTGTTCTGAAGCCTCTGTCCAGCTGAAGCTCAGGCAAAAAGCAACAAGTTCTCATTCAGTGCTTTGATCACCTAGCCAAGGTCATCTTTTCTCTTTTTCCACACTCATGGTGTCTAGAATCTTGTGGTTGGCTTTTTATATTAAAAAAGTAATAATTTGGCCAGCATCAAACATTCAGTATAGAAACAAATTGGTACCTCTCCAGTGGTGGAGGCACGTTTCATAGAAATGAGAGCTGCCAATGACCTATTAGGTCATCTCGTCCATTCCCCTGTCAGGCCAAGTCCTGTTCCCTACAATATAATTTCTAGTTTATTCCCCGAGGCCATGACTGAACCACTCAGCCATGGCCCAAGGGAAGGAATCTTGTCCTCAAAAAAAGTGATAGAGCTTGTCGGCTGTGGGTTTATTGGGTGGGAGAAGACAAGGGATGATATTTTAACAACAGACTTCACACTGTCTTTTTTTTTTTCTCTTTATGTTCCTTTCTGTTGCCTCTTCCCCACCCCCTTCCCTTTGGTCTCCTTGCCCTCACCCCTGTCTTCCATGGCTTCCCCCCTCATTAGCCCCCTGGTACACTGACATTGCCTGGTCTAATTGGTTGCCTACCAGGAAATGCCAAGCAGGGCTGCAGGATATTCCACCTGCCTTGTCCTGCAGTGGTAAATTTGTGATTGAAAGAGGCTTCTTTTTATTAATTAGAAAAAAAGGGTGCATGTTCAGGGGCAGCAGTGAGGGCAGGCCAGGAAGCAGCCAGGCAGCAATTAGAGCTGCCTGTCCTGCCTTCTGCGGCCAGAGAATTGCAGGAGACAGGCCTTTGTCCATTATACGCTGTAAACCTCATTAACACGGATGCCTGGTCCTCCGCCCTTCTCCTCCTCTGCCACTTAACATTACATTAGTTGCACTGCATTATTGTGGGTTTGGTGCTCTACTGACATAGCAGCCTTCACTCGAGGGTCCTAGAGGGCTTCAGGGACGTGGTTATCCGGGAATAAATGATGCTTTCCTACATCGAAGAGGGAGAGGGAAAACAGTCATACCAATGACAACAACAAACAAAATATGAAAAGCATCTAATGGAAGAAATGCTCCAATACTCTCCAACTGATCTGTGTCTTAGTTACACACTGGCAATAATACCACAAAATGGAGTACCTCAGTTCTAAAAGAGGTATAACTATATCCTCTCTCTCCTTTCTTCTCTCCTTCCTTTTCTTTCTTTCCTTTCCGTTTCTTTTTTTTCTTTTCTTTCCTTTTCTTTTCCTTCCTTTCCTTTTCTTTTTTCCTTTTCTTTTGTCTTTCCTTTTCTTCCTTTTCTTTCCCTTTCTTTCCCTTTCTTTCCTTCTTTTCCTTCTTTCTTTCTTTTTCTTTCTTTTTCTTTCTCTTTCTTTCTTTCTTTCTTTCTTTCTTTCTTTCTTTCTTTCTTTCTTTCTTTCTTTCTTTCTCTCTCTCTTTCTTTCTCTCTTTCTCTCTTTCTCTTTCTCCTTTTCTCTCTTTCTCCTTTTCTTTCTTTCTCCTTTTCTTTCTTTCTCCTTTTCTTTCTTTCTCCTTTTCTTTCTTTCTCCTTTTCTTCCTTCCTTCCTTCCTTCCTTCCTTCCTTCCTTCCTTCCTTCCTTCCTTCCTTCCTTCCTTCCTTCCTTCCTTCCTTCCTTCCTTCCTTCCTTCCTTCCTTCCTTCCTTCCTTCCTTCCTTCCTTCCTTCCTTCCTTCCTTCCTTCCTTCTTTCTCTCTTCCTCTCTTTCTCTCTTTCTCTCTTTTCTTTCTTTCCATTTATCTGTCTATCCATTCATTTGTTTATCCATCCATCCAATCCACTGCATTCTCCACTCTCTTTGCCTCTGTCTCTTTATCTTTATCTCTCTGTCTTTCTTTCTGTCTCTTTTTTTCATTCTCTCTTCCCCTCTTTTTACCTGTTATTGGTACTATGGGATTGTAAAAGAGAGTTAGAATGATTTCTGCCACATTGATGCCCAAAGGGACTTCATCTATTCCAACATTTTGACCACTGACATCCCTTGCAACCCTCTAATATGATGATTCTCTGATCACTGATTAATTTTCTACTATCCCTCTTTGATTCAGATTTTGCCCCACTGGACACTCTGGCTTTTCCTGGAGAGGTCTCCCTACTAGGCTCACCTAAGCTGCTTCCTTAGCATTTCTCCTCTTCCTCCCCTTTCTATCTCTAGCTTTTTGTAAATGGTGTGTTAATCAAATGAATAATGCTTCTATTCACTATCTGTTTGATTTTTAAAAACAAAATTGCCCTTTAAAGCTATCAGTTTCTCACATGTGGGACATTCCCCTATTAGAATGTACATCTAACTAGGTATAGTTAGGAAGAAGACTTCCTAAATATTTTCCTTCCATGTTATTAGAATCCCCAGAGTTGCCTGGGTACACACTCTGATCTTAAATATGTGGATGCCTGGAAAAATCCACATCTGGATTGATCACAGGTGTGAAAAACTAGATCAGTTAAAAATAAAACCAACCAAACAAATACCAACTTATTGCCAAGTAAGGGAATAAACTCAGAAACAAGCTCTGGGGCCAGGGTAGGATCAGAAGAGCTTGGTTTCTTCACATTCCTGTAAGAATCTGCATTGGTCTAGAGAATCAGTCCTAAGATTCATCAGCAAGGTCCCCAGTGGCTGCCACTGTCTTCTCCCTATGGGCCTGGTGGGGGAAGCAGCTTCTCCTGCCATAGTGCTCTCAACAGCTTCCCTGTTATCTCCCCTGCTGCCCACAGGGTGTGTGAGAGAGATTCTCCTCATGGTTAACTGCCTATGTCTGAGACCAGAGGCCAGCCGATTTTCCTGTTCTCTCCAGCTCACCCGCTCTCCCTCCTTTCTCTTTCCAAGGCTCAACCTTAGTCCCACCTTACAGTTTACATCAAGGGCTCTTTGGCCAGTGAGATGAACAAACTCACATTCCCTGATAAATCTCTGTGAAGCTCAGATTCTTCTTCTTCCTGCATGAAAGTGGAATCTGCAGCTCCCCTTCAAAAGTGCAATTGTAAGTGGATGGTCCTTGAGGTCAAAGCCTATGCTTGCTTTCCATGGTAGTATCCCCAGTGTTTAGCAAAATGCCTGGCACTGGGTAAGTGCCTTATGCTTCATAGCAATTTGGCAACTTGGGGCTTTTCTACCATTGCCATGAGAAGATTCACTTTGGCAGCTCTGAGGGGAGAATGAATTCATGGCAGAGGAGAGACTGAGATTTGGAGCCACTTTGTCCTGATCACACTAGCTTTCCCACTGCCTCATGTGAAGTTTTGTTAATGTGCAGTAGTTTGAAGATTCTTGGGCTCCAGATGGCATCTATCCATGTCCTCTATCTCACAGAAGTTACTTGTTCTTTCACTCCTTTAATTTAACTAAACATGCATTTTTTAAGCATCTTCTTTGTGCCAAGGACTGGTTTTATAAAGAGAGAAACAAAATAGGCTTTGCCTTCAAGAAACTTGCATTCTATTGGGAAAAACAACATATGCACTGAGAAGTGCACAATTTGTAGAAAATGAATACAAGGTAAGCTTTTTGAGGGAATCAAGGAAATGCTCTCATAGAGACACCAATACTCAGAGAGTTACAGAGGCCCTTCCTCACCATAGCCCTGAGAAATAGGTGTTAGAATGATCATCCCATTTTATAGTATCATAAACTGAGGCTATGAGTGAAGCAGAGTTGCAGAAGTTAAAAAGAAATCCAAGAGGCTCAAATTTAGAGACATTTGCACTCCAAATGTTCATATGGACTTTTTGTGCCTGATATACGGTAGATCTTTCCAGGCTCATATTGATCTGATCTGCCAGTCACACAAATACTTTACCTTTGACCTCAACATAATGATTTCATTTTGGTTCTTTTTGAGAGTGAGAAATAACCAACCCACCAACCAACCACTACCACTACCCCCATGACCGTCATCATTATCGCCACTTTCACTTGCACTACCATTTTATCATCTTTACCGTCATTATCATCTTCACCACCAGGACCACCACCACCATCATCATCATCTTCATTTCCACCACCATGCTCATCTCCTGCACCTCTTCACAACCATTATTACCCTCACCACCATCATCATCATCTTCATTTCCACCACCATGCTCATCACCTGCACCTCTTCACAACCATTATTATCCTCACCACCACCACCATTATTCTCATCATCATGCAGCCCAAGTTCTTTCACAGGAAGGCTTCCTTTGACCATTCCCCTCCCTGGGAACCATTGCCTGCCAGAGCCATCTTCTGAATGCAGAAGTGTATATAAATCAGACTTGGGCTTTCTCTTTTCTTTTATATTTATTTGTGCTCACAATTTGTAGATTGGGAATTGGAGATTGCTCTCTTCTGATGGCAAGGAAAGGCTAGAGATGACAATGCTTCCCTTAGAGTTTTCAGGAACCGTGTCAGATTAAAATCAGGGCTAATGTATCTAATTTGGAGTGATGTCTGTGAGGGACAGTGGGCAATGCTAAAGTTAGGTCAGAAGAATCAGTAAGGTTGAAAGGGAATTAAAAGTTTTCCTTCATACACAATGTAGATCAATCAGTGAGGCTGTCAACAAACATTTATTACTACTTGCCAGGCGTTTTGCTAAGTACTGATCATACAAAGAAAGGCAAAGACAGATTCTGCCTTCAAGGAATTCATGTTTTAATGGAGGAGAGAACACATAACTCATAAGATATAGACAGAATATAGAGAGATTTTAGGGATTTTCAGAGGGGAAGTCATTAGCTCCTGTGAAAAGCTGATTTGGGTTCAACCTTGGAAGAAACCAAGATGACTCCTCATCTATGGGGCACAGCCCATGTAGAGGCATGGAGGTTAGCTTTTGAAGTCTCCTATAGCCCAGCTCACTTGGCACTGTGGCTGGTCCCAGACCTTTACCTGTTGTTAGCCATTTCACTTTCGCATCCACATCTGGCACATCCGCAGCCTGGAAGTGGCCTTGATTACCTGCACATAAGACCCCTCTGCAGCAGTATCTGCTCTGGGATAGTTGGGAAGTCCCCCTCAATTCATGTTCCTGGGACAAGACATTTCTCAGAGAGAATGGGACTTTTCCCAGGTAAGAGTATCTTGTAAGGACCAGTTACTAAGGGACTGCTTTGTCTCCCATTTGCAGAGTTTCTCCATGTTCCATGCCTTTCCCTTCCACTGGACTGGGTCTTTGTCCCACTCTCCCTCCCTCGGGCAGGGAAAGAGAGTTCCAGCTACTTCTGTACAGCACTTTTCTCTTTAGTGGCTATTAGCAGATGTGCTTCCAGCTGACCAGCTTAGCACACACAGGCTTTTAGGCTGACAAGCCAAAGCCTCTCCTAGTGATTGGGCTCATGTTTCCCCCTGCTCTGCTGTCAGTGCAGAAGTCTCCAGATGCTCCTTCTAGCCCCTGCTTTCCCTACTTCCCATGGCCCAGGTCTGAGCACCTCGGGCCTCCTCCTCCCTCCCCCAAGAAGGACTATAGATTGATCCTCCCCTGTTTTTTCTTGCTTGATTGTGTTTGCACTCACAAGGCTCCTCTGCTGCTGCCGTAGAAGCACACACACACTTTCCCTTGGGCACACCAAGAGGATGCCGCCCCTTGGACTGGCACTGAAGCAGCAGATGAGGTCTCTTGCTCCAGTGGTTCATTGGGCATCTCTCCCAGCCCTCCTGGATCCCTTGACTGGTGACATTCCTATATGGGGAATAAAGGCATTCCTATAATTTTAGAAGACACTTGCAGACTAACCCCCAGCTCAGTTGTTGCCCCCTTCCCAAGGTGAATATCCCACAGATGGTTCTCTTTTAAAAGGAAGGAAGCAATTTGGAAACAGCATTTTTCCATGTCATTCTCCTCTTGTCTCAGGCACATTGCTTCCACTAAGTCATTAATAATTTTCTGTTTTGGCCTTATCCATACCCTGGTGACTTTTCACTCTTATTTTTGGCATTTGAAGCCATAAGGGACCTCAGAAGTCATGTGGCCCAAGACACACGATTTATAGATGAGAAGGCAATGACTTTCTCAAGTCAACAAGCATTTTATTGAATTTTTACTAGTTATAAGGCACTCTTCTGAATGAAGGGAACTCAAAGCCAGGCAAAACCATCCATTGCCCTCAAGAGGCTCTTATTTGAATGAGAATATATAGTGCCAGCTGCCTGTGGGTAACATACTTTTTCTGCCCTTTCTCTTGACCAGTTGAGTCATCATTTCATCCATGTCCAGGACATTACACCAAAGAATTGCCATTGCGTTCCTTACGTGAGGACCATCAAACAAACATCCCTTATGTAGCAGGCAGGAATGAAGTTTATATTGACACCATTTCCCTCCTTTGGAATCACAACCTTTCTTTATTCTTCCTGGTGGATGAATAAATTTTGGGGTCAACATTTATTTTCCTTTATTTTTATTTGACATAGTAAGAATACAGTAGCTTACACATCTATATTATTTTGCCATTTACAAAAACTTTAAAAACTGGTGGAACTCAGATGAGAGGTGCCAATCGTGCTGGATCTGAGTCCGAAAGATCTGAGTTCAAATGGGAATTCAAATACTTACCCACTGTGTGACTCTGGACAAGTCATTTACTTCCTGTATCTGTTTCCTCAGCCATAATATGGGGGGTAATAATAACACTAAGTAAGCTAAAAGTAAGGTCTGGGAATCTTCTAGTGAGCAGGGTGTGGGTGGCAGATCTAGGATCAATAGTCAAGACAAGGTTCCAAGGCTGGTTAACTATATAACCATGGATGAGCTATTGTTTAATACTCTTTGTGACTGTCTTTTATTTCTAAGTAAATTTGAATGGTGTCCAGCAATTACTACATCCAAGAGAAAGGCATGAGGTAAAAAATGGAAATGACAGTTAGCAATTAGTCCAGTGACTTGTTGGACCAGGTAGCCCCATTCTAAGGAAGGGGATAATACTTTTTGAAAGGCAACAGGATGGATAGAATGTCAGTAGACAGCAGCAAGTTAGCACACCAACCACTGGCCAGTAGTTTCTTTTTTTATGATTTTAGTATTTTTTTAATTATAGTTTTTTTTATTTACAAGATATATGTAATTTTACAGCATTGACCATTGCCAAACCTTTTGTTCCAATTTTTCCCCTCCTTCCCCCTGCCCCAGATGGCAGGTTGACAAATACATGTTACATATGTTAAAGTATAAATTAAATACAATATATGTATATATGATATGATATGGCTTTAGTATTGAGCAAAAAGGGAGCATTGGATCAGAAGTCAGAGAAGCCTATTAGTAATGAGCTAGAGGATGACAGTGACAATATTCTGGCCAGTAGTTTCAAAGGCCTCCTCCACTTTGTAGAACCAACCACATCCTTTAACTCTAAGTTCCATCTAATAATGATCTTGCCTTTTTACTTCCTTAAATGACTTCCCTCTCTAATTTCCCCAACCAGAAGCACTGATTGGAGCTTGAGCAGATGAAAGGCTATTTCTAGGGAGCTCACCTAGGGGGTCAGAGCTGACATCAGCAGAAAGACCCAGGAGGGCCTCGAGCCACATGGTACCAAAGCCCATCTTCACTGGAAGATGCAATTTCTAGAGGTTTGTTCCCTTCTCCACTGGGGGACACCAGTAGAAGACTCATTTTCACAGCTTTACATGAGGAAGGCATTTAAATGAAAATACTGAAAGGTTCCATATTATCTATTTTACTACTCTGTCTTAATTAAATACTTGACTATTTTAAAAAACTTTCTGCCTGGTCTGTTGACATCGACAGGTCTGTAATAAGAGTTTCAAGCCATGTTTTGCTTCCGATTTGAATTTCAGTAATCTCTGTGATTACAGTTGAGATGCTCATTAAATTTGGACTGAGATCATTCATTGAGATGAGAATCTGCTAATTATTTCAGTTCTACAAATGACCTGAGAACTGAGAAGAAGAAAAAAAATCTTCAAAAAATGGAACATTTTGGAGGAATGCACTGCTGGGCTGGACTTTGAAATAGGAAGAGGGATTGGCCCGTGTTGTGGGCAGCTTGTGCAGGGCATTGCTGTCTGACTGGTCTTCCTCAGCTTCTTGGTTGGATTCCCATCTAAATTTGGCCCGTCAAAGTATGTGTACTGTAAGTTCTTACCTGGATTCTTTCCTCTTCTCTTTCCAAGGACTTTTTCTTGATAATCTCTTCAGCTTCCTCAGTTTCCATTCTAGGTTCCTGAAACTAGCTGTCCTATATTTCCTTCATGACTTCCAGATGCCCCTAATTAAAGGAATTGAGATTTGTTGCTGCTGTTCAGTCATGTCCAACTCTTCCTGACCCCATTCGAGGTTTTCTTGACAAAGATATGGGAGTGGTTTGCCATTTCCGTATCCAATTCATATTACAGATGAGTCAACTGAGGCAAACAGGGCTAAGTGACTGGCCCTGGGTCAGACAGCTAGTCATTGTTTTGCAGTGTTTTGCTCAAGGAGTATAGAGGGGCCTTGTGGCCTTTCTGACGTCATCTTTCTTTATCTTTATCTCCACCCTAACCATAGCTCTTTCTCTTGTTGTCAGCCCCTGCCATAAGGGCTGTCTTCCCATTTCTGGTAGTGATGCATCTGGAAAATCCCAGGTTGAAAGCTTCCTGTCTCACTAATCCTGTCATCCTCATCGTCATCTTGACTCTATCTTCGTTAGAAGCTACCGGGAGACATGGATTGTAGCAGAATGGAGGTCCCAGTAGGCTTGGGCTGTTAGTGCCAGTGGTGGGCCATGGCCGGAGGACAGATGAAGGATAGCCTCTCTGAGAGTTTTTCTCCTCGTTGCCTTTTTTCCATCTGGCTTTGGGGCTGTTAGTCCAGGCCCCCTTGGGAAGGGGGGAGTCAGAGGCTGCGCTTATCTTAGAGGTGTCATCTTCTCACTTCCTGTCCCCTAGGTTCCGCCCCCCTGGCCTGGCCTCTAGCACGTCAAATAAAAGGCCAAAGCCTTTGCATATGTGTGGCTCATTTCCCCAGAATCCGGGCAAGCAATCTTCAGCACTAACCTGTGTGACACTGGGTCCCATTTTCCCTTCTCTATAAAATGTGGGCATTGAATCGGGTGGCTTCTGACTCTGAGTCGCTTCCAGCTCCAAAGCTGTTCAGGGATGGAAAAATCCTTGGATGATAATGCATCAGATTCTCTCATTGTACTAATAAGGACTTAGATGGGAGAGAAAATGGACTAATAATAATAATAATAATAGTGGAATTCTAATACTTTGCCCTAAATGTTATTGGTATGTCTCTGGGCACGGTGTATTACTTCAATCAGTCTTAATTTTTGTTCTGTAAAATGGGTGTAATGAGGTACCCCATCCCTGGAGTTGTTATATGGATGAAATGAGTCTGCAAATTTTGGAGTATAATCCACTTGTGAGCTTTTACTACAACCCTTTTCTCCTTTGTCTATGAGCCTGTGATTTGGGGAAGGACAGAATGCAGGAGAATAAATAAGGGACGTGTCCAAAAAGAGCATCTGTCCCTGCAGGCAGACAAACCCCAGAAGAAGAGGGGTGATATACTGTTGAGGGGGGAGGAAGAAGCTTATAGCCTGACTCCTGAGCCTCAGTGGGATGTGGGTAGGAGGGGGAAGATGTGTGTGCGAGGGGAACTCATGTAGAGCTGCCTCCCAGAGAGGTGCTGTCTTTGTGAGGGCTCTGGTATTTCCATCAGCACGGAGGTGTTTGAAAAGGTCCCGGAAAATGGACTCATTTAAATTCTGCACGCGTGTTTATGACATTTCTGCCTTTCCTCTCTCCACCCCCCCAGTGAAACATAAATGTTAGCACATGTTGTTACAGGGTAGGAGTCAGGTGATAAAATCCACCCCAATCATAAACCCCCCAATCGAGCAGCCTCCGTGACAAAGGGGCAGGGCTGTCCTGGTAGTCAGAATGGATCAAGTTTTACAGAGACTGAATTCCCATCCTCAATCAGTCAGCTCCCTGCCAGGGAATCGGGCCTGGCGTGCACACCTGGAGGGATACTGGAGCAATCCAGCTGACAGGAACTTCAGGATGACACATGCCAAGATTTGCCTGGGTCTCATTGTGCATTTTAGAGTGAACCATGGAAACATTTCAACCCTGGAAGGAGCTTCTTGCAGAGCCCATGTAGACACCTCTTTAATTATACTCTGCTTTCAGCAGCGACTCAGATGATATTTATTTTGCCTGTGTAGAATGCCTTCATGGGTCTGCCGGTGTGGCAAATAAGGGTGCAAAAGTATTGGGGTTTTGCCTTTCTTTCTTTATTCTTTCCTTTCTTTTTCTTTTCCTTCCTTCATTTCGTTTTTTCTTCCTTCTTTCCTTTTTCTCTTTCTTTCCTTTCTTTTTTTCTTTCTTTCTTCCCTCCTTCATCTTTTTTCTTCCTCTCTCTTTTTCTATATTTTTTCTTTCTTTTGACTTTAAACTTCACCACTCTCATTTCCCGTGTCACCAAACTTTTATTGCAATCACATTGTTCCCTTAGAGATACTACATAAAATATCCCTCACTTCCCTATTATTCATAGAATTCCCAATATAGAACATTGAGATCCCAGATTAGAAGGGTAAGGGAATATTTTATGGCCAGTTTGAAAATGCTGTTACCTCTGCTATAAATTAAGAAGTTAAATTACTCCCACATTGAGTATTGATATACTAGGCATGGCAGAAAAATTCCTTTGAAATATACTGTACAATACATATGGAGCAAGTCTACGCCTGTTGATCATGAGGAGATGACGGCCGGAAGAGAGGGCAGAAATGCGGAGGAAAGCCAGCCGGAGGATTTGGAGATGGGGAAGATGCAGGAGAGGAGATAAGGAAATCCAGTCACATCACTCACGACTTGTTAGCAAGAAGGATATGTCGTGGGTGACTTGTTCAGACTCCCACAGACTTGACTGATGGCAGTCACAAAAGGTGGGGAGGTACGCACCAAAAAATGGGCACAAATAGGATTTTCATGAAGTGACTTTCGTTGTGTGTTAGAGACCTTTTGGTGCTATTTCAGAATTCGTCCTCCCCCTGACCCATTCCATCCCTCAGCCTCTCCATCTAGAAGTTCTACCATTCTGGAATTGTGAGCTTGCTACGGAAAAGGGAGGTGGGTGGGCTGGGCAAAGATGGGCACGTGAATAGGCAGTAGAATCACCCAGTGCTCCACGTCCTGGGAGTAGACATTTGGAATCCTACAAGGGCAGCGGCCACGTCACTGGACGCAGGGGGGATCATTCACCGACAAGGGAGGTCGAAGACCAAGACTAAGGTTCGGTGCACATCAGAATATTCTCTGTAGGACTCTGGGCGATGGCAAAGGACTGGAAACAAAGTCACTGATGAATGAAGAAAAAATGATAGTACATAAAAGCCAGAGGATGTTTGTATGTAATAAGAATGACAAATGGGAAGAATTTGGAGAAATATGGGGAGATTTCTCTGTATTACTATATCTAAAAGAGCCATATACAAGCGATAATGGTGATGGCTTAATAGACCAAATCATCTCACATGCTCTGTCCTGGAGAACAAATAATAAGCCAACTTCCCTTCTCTGCTAACTGTAAGAAAGTGGGGAGTCCCCAGGGCAAAGTGTTAGTTACATACCTCATTGGAGGAGGTCCCTATTACTGTTTGTGTTTAGCTGGTATTATTTGTGATAAGGACACTTAAGTGAAAGTGGGGGAGTTGTCTTCCAGATGTGGATTAAGAATAATATTAAGAATAAAAGACATCAACATGATTTATTATTAAAAAAAAGAAAAAGAAAATAAGTTCATAGGTGAATTTTTTTTCCCCTATAAAATCGTGAATTTTGCTATTTTGAAAGTTAGGATTGTTTTTATGATTCACTGAGCTTTTTAAAAAAATGAAACATGATTTGGAGGAATACAGGACCCATTGATTAACTGCCACTGTGGGTGCTACCAGAGCTACAACACGGAAAAAAATGTACTTCTCCCCACCTTCTGACAGGGAGGTGCTGCATTCAGGATGCAGAAAGACATATATTTTTGGACATGGCTGATGTGGGGATTTGTTTTCTAGGACGGTACATATTTCTTATGAGGATTTGTTTGTTTTTCTTAACAGAAAGGTCAGGGGAAAGAAAACAAATGCTTGTCTATTTCTTTCTTCTTTAAAGAAAATCCTTCTCTACCTTTAAGGAGCTCCCCCTCACTTGCAGCACTCCCAAGTGCCTTATAGGATTGTTTTAAATTAAAAAAAAAAATGCTTGAAAGTAGAAGACTCCTCATGACTGGGGTCTCCAACCAAGCTGATCGCAGCAGACGACTGCTAGTTCTCATTTAAGTGAAAAAGGACTTTTCCCAGAATGACTCCCTGGCCCGTCTACCTCGACCAGCTCACCACTAGCCACGCCCATTGGCCCTTCCAGCTCTGCCGGTTCCGGTGCCCCGCTTTTGTCTTCACTTCCTGGGCTAAGAGAACGTCCGCTTCTTGAGGGCAGGGAGTTTTCAGTTTAATCTCTATATTCCCATTGCCTGGTGTCTAGAAGGTCCATGATAAATACCTTGTTGATTGTTGTCCGATTTAAAAACAAACAAAAAACAATTATCCCGGAACTTTGTAAAGCCGGAACCTTGGTCTCCTAGACAAATGGCTGACCCATGGAAGTAATGACTTAGAAGGCCCCGAGTGCCCGGTTGCCTTCGCTCTTAGGAAGCTCCTCCCCATGTTAATCAGGGTCAGGCGGATCTGGAATCCGGCTCTTGCTGCTGGTCCCACCTTTTCCTACCCCTTGGCGTGTGGCACCCGAACTGTGGACGGCACCGGGGCGAGCGTCCCGAGGGTGCCCCCAGCCTGGACAGACACCCTAGGGACCGGCAGAGGCTGTGGCTGGGGCATGTGCCGCACAAGGGCGGTCATTTATGCAATTACGTAAATTTAAGTGATTATGTTTGTCAATTAAGTGGTTAAAAAAGGCAACCAACCCCGCCCCCAACAATAAAAGTTCCTTGGTTCTAGGGGTCTATAATTGCTGTGACACCTTAGGGCAAATGCTCCTCTGCCCTCTCTGCTTGGGGGAGGGGAGACAGGCCTGGAAAGCTGAATGGCCCATCTCCCCGATGGTCTCTGGATGCGGAAACTTCGGGGTCCTTCACAGGACCCGGGTTCCTTCGCGGCTGCGCGGAGCGTCCGCCCATCCTGCGGTTCCCCGACATGCCCCGCACTCTGTCTGGATGGAGTCCTGCTTCCAGCTGAAGAATGGCCAGCGCTGGCTCTGGGCTCTACAGCCTTGCGCTACCTCAACTTTCCCTTCTGGAAATCGGGGTGGCAGCGTTCCAAATTCGCCACATTCTGAATTCTCGGTGGGGAGAAGGCCGCCGCCCGGCTCTGGGACCAAGGGCGCTGGGGGAGGTTTTCCGGACTTTGGATTCAGAGACCCGCTGGCCAAGTCCTTGTCCTCTGGGCAGCCGGGTCCTCACCTCGTGTTTTGCACATGCTCTGTACCCGCTGGGACGGCGGCGTTCTCACTGTCCCTGTTCTCAGGGAGCACAGCCGCCCCGAAGAAGCCCCCCCACCCCTGCTGCTAGACCTCCCTCTTCCACCCTGCTCGGCTGCCTGACTGGACCGCGTCCATCGCTGCCTGCCAGCTCACCCGGTGCCGCCGGGCTGCCAGACACCACCTGCTGCCCACACTGGTGCCGCGTGCCGCTGCCGGGGCCCGTTCCTCCAGAGGAGCCCCGCCCCCCCCTGCGGTCCCGTCCCTCGGTGCTCACTCCCTTCAGACGTTTCTGTAGAATGGACACGGCTCTTTGGTTCCTCCCGAGAACCGGCAGCGCCGGGGCCGGCTCTGAGGCCGCGCGTGGGGAGGCCCCTCCGTGACAGCGCCCGGCGAGCGCGCCTTCGTGGGAAAACCTCCTGGAAACGGGGACCCCCCCCCCAGAAGGCGGGCGCTTCTAAGTGTCAGGGCAATTATTATTATTCTAATTATTACGAGAACTACTAATTATTGTTAGACCTGCTTTGGCTGACGTAAGCCCAAGGAGGCCTCTGAGACCCCCTGCATCACTCCCAGTGCCTCCCCCCAGCACAGATGATCCGACCCCTCTTTCCCATGATATTCTTCCCCCTGCTTGAGGAGAGCGGCCCGTCCAGCTCTTGTACCGACCCCGACGATTTCTTCCCCAGGTTCTTTCCTTCCATTCCCTGCATCCTGGTTCAACCCAATGCGAGAAGCGCTTACAAAGTGCCTACTGTGTGTCAGACCACATGCTGGGTGCTGGGATAGGAGGGAAGCTCGGCCAGAGCTGCGCAGAGTGAAAACAGCCCGTGACCCTCCAGGCCGAGGAGGGGGGAGGGGGGAAGGGGGAGCCACAGGTTCTGGTCCCGGCCTTCTCGGGCCTCTCTCCCCTCCTGCTTCGAGCCATCGTGGCCCTCGTGGGACGCCCCGCAGCCGCTTCTGGGACCCCTGACGGGGCCTTGGGGCGGGGCTTGAGGAGGAAGCTTCGCCTGAGGATTTTCCAGGTTCGGGAGGCTCACGCTGGCGGTGAATGTGGCGGCCAGAACCAGCTCGGACCGGCCAGGACCGTCCTGCAGCTCCCCGCCCAAGCGTCTCCTCTGAGCGTGCAGGCCCGGACAGGGCGGGCCTCCACGTGTCCTATAAGTGAAGCCGGGCGAGCGGCGCCCGCCCCGGGGGATCATGGGTTCCCGGCATCCCCCGCACTCTTGGAAAGCCGCTGACTCACTCCCCGAGCAATCAGTGCCGTGTGCCATTACAAATGGGCTGGCTAATAGGCCCGCATCCATTATCATTAGTGCATCTCGGCACGCAGGTACATGACGGGTCCTGCCAGCCCGCCGGCTGCGGCTCACTGAGCCGGGGCCACGCTCCGCTGCAAACGAGGATGAGGAACACCTGCTCCAGGGCCCTCCGGCCGGCCACCGTCATCCTTCACATCTCATGCTACGCTTGCTCTGCCAGCGCGGCAGCGAGGCCCTGCGCAGCCTCCGCGGGCCCGGCCGCCTGGGCCCGCTCCCGCCCGGCTCGGAGCCGTCCTTCAAGGAGAGCCTTTAAAAATTCACCCACCTGCCGCTAGGCCTTCAGCCACTGTGTTCGGGGCGTGGAGCAACGGCCGAAAAACTGCAACTTTGCTTCGGAAATTAACTCTTTTTGGCAATTGAGAGAGAGCCGCGCGACAAGAACCGTCCGGTCACTGGTCACCGGTCCGGAGGGGCCGGGCGCAGGTGGGGCGGGTCTGGGGCCCGGGCTCCGACCCCGCCCGGTCTTTGCCCCGGCTCAGCTTTGGTTCGGAGCCCGCTTGTCCGGACTTGGTCAAGGCCTTTCCCAACCGGGAGAACTCGGGGAGCCCGAGCGCGGGGGCTGCCGGGAACAAGCCGCTGGGACCCCCTCCCCCCCTTCAGAGTCACATTGGCAGGGTGCCCCCGGCTGCAGAGCCTCGGCACCTCAGCTAGTTTGGAAAACAAAACCACAGGGGGGGCGAGGGGGGGTTCACTGGGGCAGGCCCCCCTGCAGGAAAGGGCTCCGGGCTCTGGCTGCTCCAGGGGTGGGGGCTGAGGACTACAGCCTCTGTCTCCGTCTCCCTCTCTCTGACTTCGGTCTCTGTCTGTCTCTTCCTTTTCCCCTTTTTTCCACTATCCTATTTTCCATTTATTTTCTTTCCCTTTTTCTTTTCTTCTTTTTTCATTCTTTGTCCTTTTCCTTCCCTTCTCTTCCTCCTCCTGTTTTCCCCTCCCCTCCTCTCTGAGTTTCCGAAGCAGCCGGCGCTGGTGTTAGACATAAAGCAGGACATTGTCTGGAAGCTTCTGAAGGATTGTTTGGGGGGCAGAGAATGTTCCATCGTTCTTGGATCAGTCAGTCAACAAACATTTACGTAGCACTTTCTGCGTCCCTGCCCTAAGAAGGACCAGCCACAAACCCACTGTGCTACCGACCTACTCTGCTGGCTACTTTTTAGAGTTCCGTTTGGGAACAGTGACCATGAACATGAAGTGCTTGCTGTGCTCAAGGCCCTGCTCCAGCTGCTGACACCGTCCAGTTCTGTCCAAGGAGCCCAGAAGGGAGACGGACCTGAGCCAAGGAGCCCAGAAGGGAGACGGACCTGAGCCAAGGAGCCCAGAAGGGAGACGGACCTGAGCCAAGGAGCCCAGAAGGGAGACGGACCTGAGCCAAGGAGCCCAGAAGGGAGACGGACCTGAGCCAAGGAGCCCAGAAGGGAGACGGACCTGAGCCAAGGAGCCCAGAAGGGAGACGGACCTGAGCCAAGGAGCCCAGAAGGGAGACGGACCTGAGCCAAGGAGCCCAGAAGGGAGACGGACCTGAGCCAAGGAGCCCAGAAGGGAGACGGACCTGAGCCAAGGAGCCCAGAAGGGAGACGGACCTGAGCCAAGGAGCCCAGAAGGGAGACGGACCTGAGCCAAGGAGCCCAGAAGGGAGACGGACCTGAGCCAAGGAGCCCAGAAGGGAGACGGACCTGAGCCAAGGAGCCCAGAAGGGAGACGGACCTGAGCCAAGGAGCCCGCGATGCCCTTCGAGGCAGTTTCTCAATGCTAGGAAAGGGCACACCAACTGTATTGAGATCCGCAAAATAACCCGGTTATCAACTGGAGGGTAGGGGCGGTTCATGGAAGGGGCTCTTCGGGAGTCCAAGTTATACCCAACTCCAATTTCTTTGCATAGGAACAGGCTTTAACCCTTGAGGGACAATCCAACGGATAACACTTTCTCTCCTCACAGTCGCATGTGATTAAGACTTCCCAAAGGGGAAACCAAGGTACAGTCAGATCAAGAGATTGTCTCAGGACACATGTAAGTCCGGGGCAGGGTCTGCCCAGGATGTTTGGTGCTTAATTCTTGACAGTTTCTTCCAGGATTCCTAGATTCAACGCATGGTTTTGAACGATTATTTTTTATTGTATGTTTCATATTGTATAATCACAGGATTGCTTCTTTGAGCTCTCAAAAACACAGCTGTGAAGGAATGCAGTCTGCAGGTTCTAGGACTGAGCGCTGGGGCTCAGAACCGCTCCAGGATCCTGATGGACCATCGTCTCCTTCCTTATTTTCATCCCCATGCTTTTCTGACGATCTTGTTCAGCTTCAGTGTCTTTTAGGAGACCTCTGAGGGTGGTCCCTTAAAGAAATGCACCCAGACCTTCAAAATCAGGCTTCTTTAGGAATCTGATATTAATTTGAGGATGCTCAATGAATATGCCCCTGAGGAAAGAGACAAATAAATATATTGGAATTTTTTATTTTTGTCACTCTCTTTCCTAACTCCAAAGATTTGAAATAAGGAGAAATAGTTAAGCAAAAATAAACCAACATATTAACCGTCTGCCAAGAAATGATCTGCTATCCATGCTCAGCCTTTTTATTGAGAGGAAGGAACTATATTTACACATCAGTTCTCTGAAATCAAGATGGAGCATTGTATCAGACTGAATTGTATGTCACTCATTGCTACTTTCTTTTCAATCAGTGTGCTTATTGCACAAAATATTTTCTCTTCGTTTTACTTTCACCCCTCCCCTAGAACTTGCTTTCTTTTTAACTAAATTTATTTATTTTCAATTAAGAAGCATTAATTTTCTTTCTCTCCTATCTCTTCCACATTCATTGGAAAAAATTTTTCACATCATATATGCATGATGAAGCAAGGCAAATTGACCTACATTAGCCATATCCAAATAATCTAATCTGTACCTTAAGTCCATCACCTCTCTGACAGGAGGTGAATAGGATGCTTCATTGGGGTCTTCTAAGTTAGTTATTAATCAGAGTTCTAAAGTTTTCTAAGTTGTTTACATTTACAATGCAGGTATAATGCTAAACATTCCCTTGATTTGGTGTGTATCAGCCCTTGAAAGCATTTCTGAAACCATCCTATTCACTGTGTCTTAAGTTCCAGTAGGATTCGATTGCATTTGTTTGCCATCAAATGCACCTAGACAGGACAGAGAGTGCTGCTTTTCATCTGCACAAACGCTTTCATAGAATGAATCTGGCAATATGGAGCAAGGTCCAAGGTCTTGGGAAACCCAAAAGGGAAAGGAAGAAATCACTCTGTTACTCCTGAATTCAAGCTTGCTTCTATCAGTTTCTGGGTCAAAGGAGTAGAGTCCTACATTACTTATACTCGCTCTCTCTCTCTGTCTCTGTCTCTGTCTCTCTCTCTCTCTCATTTGGCCACATATTACCACATCTAGGGCTCTTTCTGTGGCCATGAAAAGTGACCATGATCAGAAGCCATGATTCCTTAACATTCCAAAGGGAAAAGCCTTGGGGAGGAAGTTCTACCCTGCATACTCCTTTCCCAGGCAGAGATCTGAAATCTAATCCCTCCTAAGAAGGCCCCTGAGTGGAGACCCTCCACCATCCCAGCTGTGTGTGTGGGGATCACAGTCCTTGGCACAGCAGGGCAGACCAGTGTCAGAAGGCCAAAGTGAAACAACAAATTAGAGCCCATGAAAATGTGGGCAGGGTAGAGGAGCTCAGCGAGTGATCAAAACCACATTTCGGTTTCGGGGCTCACTGATGGCTGGGGGAGGAGGAGGAGGAGGAGGAGGAAGAGAAGGAAATGGAAGAAAAGAAAGAGGAGGAAAAAAAGGAGGAGGAGGAGGTGGAGGTGGTGGAGGAGGAGGAGGAGAAGGAGGAAGAGGCCCATCTGTGAATTACACAGGAAGCTTTCTTCAACAACTGATTTGCCCTGACAGTTTTACTGGAGTATATGAAAATTAGTATTAAAGATGTGATATGTCGGCTTCTTTCCAGGAATTCCAATCTGGTTTCAATAAAATGGAAACAGTGATTGGAAGTGAAGTTGCCTTCCGGTTTTGCCTTTGGCTATTATGTGTTCATTCGTGAAATGACTGAATTCCACAACTACTTTTAATATTCACCTTTTGAGTTCATCTCCTGCGCTGGACACATTGGAATGATTAAAATCCCGCTGCCTCCCCATGCCGGGGACTCTCTAATTTAAAACAGCCCAGGTACTGCCGGAAAATGAATTCTCCTGTTAAGTCCATTCTGCCTTTGCATTCGCTTGCTCCCCGGTATGTCGAGGGGAGAATATTAATGGTAAAAAATAAATAAATTTAGGGCTTCTTGAGTATATGCCTGGGGGAAAAATAAGATTAAAGTTGGGTGAAAAGCAGATTTTGCACCTTCAATGGAACTGTTCTTGTTGTTGCATTTGTTTGGGGTCCCTTTCACTTGAATTCAACAGCTGTTGCTTCCTCATTTACTATTGGAGTATAAGATGATGACTGGTTTCCAATACATGGGTTCTTTTATTAGTCGTGTGTGTGTGTGTGTGTGTGTGTGTGTGTGTGTGTTGGAGGATGGAGCAGGGGACCAATGATGACTGATTTGCCTTAAATCATCCCCACAATCCTTCCCAGATCCCTAGTGACCAGTGGCAGAGCTGTGACCATCCCTTTTTGTGCTTAGAGCATCAGTAAATGCACCATCAAACTAGAGAAAAGGGGGAACAACGATTGACTTGGGGCGTGGTTACCATACCTCATCTGGTAGCTTCCTATTTTAGCTAATTATTTGTGCTAACTAGGTGCTGAATTCAGTCATTTCAAACTGGTGAAGGATTTGCAGGTTGGAACCCCCTTATATTTCGGTGCCCTGAGGCAAACTCTAATCACCCTGCCCTAGTTGCATCTGTGAAATGACTGGCCCTGGCTAGGATTATTATCGGTGACCTTTGACTAGGAAAAAAAAAGGTAATTAGTTATTTGAGTCATCAAACCAACACCTTGGCCTCATTAGCACCTTGCACCAACTGAGCTTACAGGACACAGGTGTGCTCACCACTGAATGACTCAAGTGTGCTTATTAGGGGAGGCAGCGTGATGTGCGACTTGGCAGGAACTGGGAAAAAAAACAGTTTTAAAACAATTGACGGCAGAAGGGAGAAGTTGGCAGCTCTGACACATCTTCTCCCAAATTTTTGCACCGCTCGAACATGGTGGAATTTTCAGCTTGAGAAAAAGCACACACATACTTGGAGATAGTAGCTCCTGCTGGGCTGACGCATTTATTTGGAAATAATGTTGTATTTTGATGGGATTTAAAATGATGATTGTAAAATAAGTGGGAGGAGGGGGAGAAGAAGAGAAATGATTAATGACTCTTCTCCCCATGCTGCTTCAAAAATAGGGGGAAAAATCTTTCTCCTTCTTATAAGATTTCGGAAAAGTCTTTCTCCTGGTATATGGCTCTTTAGCACACAAGACAATAACCTCCTCTTGGTCATAAATAGCCAATAAGATCATGATGGAGAGAAGGGGCAGGCCGAGGGGTCAGCTAGAGCTATAACGAGCATGTTGACATGTCCAATATGGGGCCAATCCGTGTCTTTCGTGGGGGGCGGTGTTACCTACGCACCTTCCCCTCTGCCCAGAAAATGTTTCCTTCTGCACCCATGTGGAAATTGAGGGATAGATTGGGGCTTCTGATCATGTCATTGTCTATGGTACCGGAGCCAACTGAAGAGAGCCACAGGATGAAGAGGACAATAGAATTTATTTCTCAGCTCTTCCCTCAAAACAGAAAGTCCCTAATAGGGGGTTGCAGTCAGCAACATTTCCGATCTGTCTTGCTGTTCCATTTTTTAAGCCAGAAAAGTGTGAACAAAAAGATTGAGAACCTTCCTCAGCTTCTATGACCCCTATTGTTGGCCCATCCCACTTAAGCAAGTGTGAGGTCAGGGGGCTCAGCAGGGTGGGGGGCTGGGGGAAGCTAGGTCTTTGGAACCAAGAGCCTTGGATTTTATACAGCATGTCAACCCACAGGACTTTTTTTGAGTCTTTATTGGTGAGAATAATTGTGACTCTACATACCTTTTCTTCAGAAGCACCGTGTCAGAGGATGTTCGGGTGTGCTATGAGGCTACAGAGGGAAGTTTTTGCTGACCCTATAAGTTAGCTCTGGGTAGCAGACACCATCAGAGCCAGATGGGATGCCATCCAACCCCGGCCGTGTGGAAGTGAGCAGAGCCTGGCATGGAAGGTCGTAACAGACTCATTGACAGAAACAGGAGTCTTTCACAGGGAGCCGAAAACAGAATTTGGCCCGGGGTCTTTTTTGGATTAGTTTGGTTAATAATAATACTGTCAAAACTGGGCCTTCTCTGTCCTTTTGGCTGATGGGAACATGATGGAATCTGGGGCTGTTCCAGGGTCCAAAGTTCCTCAATACTCAAGCCATTGACATTTAGTGACACGAGAAAACTGTTTCTCATTTTCTGCGACATTATTTTTTATTTGCAACTCTTGCAGGAAATGCACGAACATATTTACCAGATAACACTTAAGAAAGTGCATTTTCTAAGGTAACCAAGCACCTTATATTAGCAGAGGGGTGACTCTCATGCTCAAACATGCCATCAATTATTTTTTGGCTAGTTCGTCCAGTCTGAAGGAGGAGGACCGATCGTGCTGTGCTCTTCTCTGGAAAGTCTCAAATCCATGAGTGAAAACATGGTGTTGTTTTGATGTCCCCCGAAGAATCGTGGACTGATAGGAGTTTATTTTTTTATTTTTATTTTTTTCTGAGGCTGGGGTTAAGTGACTTACCCAGGGTCACACAGCCAGGCGGTGTTAAGTGTCTGAGACCGGATTTGAACTGGGGTCCTCCTGAATTCAGGGCTGGTGCTCTATCCATTGCGCCATCTAGCTGTCCCCATAGAAATTTAGAACTGGTCCAGACCAGCTCAAGTAATTTGTTCAAGGTCACACAGGTGAGAAACACATTTCTGGCTAACCTGTGCAATCAGTCAATTGACCAACATGCATTTCCCGAGTGCTCACTCTGTACCAGGCACCTTGCTTGGTGCTGGGGCTGCAAAGAGAGGCAAAACAGCCCCTTTCTTCAAGGAGATTGAATTTTAAAGGGGGCAATGGCATGTGCACACGTGGGCTTCCACCACATATGTGCCCAATTGGTTCAGGGGGAGGGTAGTGGCAGCTGGAGGGACCACAACGGGCTTCCTGTTGATGTAGACACTGAGCTGAGTCTAAGAGGAAGTGCGGAGGAGAGAGTGCATTCCAGGCAAGAATCATAACATGACTCTCAGTGTTTGCAAAGAACTTCTATGTCTCTCAAGTTTGATTTGGTGCAGAGAAATTCAGGGGAAAGAAATCAGTAAAAAGAGATGATCTGGGGAACACTGGAGGATGGAATGGACTTGTTGGGGGGACACTCAGAGGAAGAGGATTTCTGAGCTAGCAGGGAACTCTAAGATCACTGAGTCTGGCTCGCACCTGAAAATGAATTCCATGCACATCATTCCAGATGTGGTCCTCAAATCTTTGCTCAAAGGAGGGAGCTGGAATTCATCCATCACTAATCATTTACTACATGTGCGCAGCCCTGCGAGAGAGAACACAGACCCAGGGCCCGGTTTCCATTTGGGCACAGCTCTAGTGATTAGCAAGGTTTTTGTCTGATATTAATCCTGAACATTCTGCTGGTTGCTCCTGGAGGTGCCCTCTGGGACCAAGCAGAATGGCAGATTTCTGCCCTTCTAAAGTCTGAGGACATTATAACATTCTCCTTTGGACTTAATTCCTCTCATCTAAATATCCACTTCCTCCTGATTTTCATGTGGACCTTCATCTTCTCAAGGCTCTTCATCCCCCTGGTTGTCTACCGCCAGATACTCTCCAGCTCCATGCCTTCCCTGGACCTTGAGGTGCTAGAATAGCTAGATCACGGAGCCTTCCAGTCGCAAAGATTCAAATATCTTCTCGGACTGGCTGTAGAAACTGGGAAAGTCACTTAACTCTGCCTACCTTGATTCCTTCAAATGGAAGACAGAGATAACAACAGCATCTACCTCTGAGGGATGTTGTAAGGACCGAAGATGATGTTTGTAAATGCTTAGTGCCTGGTGCGTAGATGCTTAATCCACTTGTGTTCCCTTCTTCCTCTACCTTCTTCCTAAAAAGTGGCTGGATTAGAATTCCTTCATCCAGGGCAGCTTTTCTCTGAAAGCAGCCTTGGCTTACATTAGTTTTAACACTGTTGATTCATATCAAGCCCACTGAGACCCCCAGATCTTTTTCATATCTTCCCCCATCCAGACCTTGGGAATTCTATATTTTGAAATCAAGCAGAAGATCTTATTCACTGTATTCCAATTTCATCTGCTTCAATCCAGCCCAACATCCTAGCCCGTTGAGATCTGGAATCCTAAGCTCGGTATCCACAAGTTATCCATCTCTACTGCAAATCTGAGAAGTATTCCACCCATACATTTATCTAAGGCAACATCAGCAGCACAGAGAACTTCCAGGGGCACTCCACTGGAGACATCGTCCAAAACTGCCATGTGATTCAGTAAGTGATTTTTGCTTTGTACTGATTACTCTTTGCTTTTGGCTATTCAACAAGTCTCAAAACCAACCAGCTAATTTTACTTTCATTTCGCCCATTTCTCTCCATATTTTGACAAAATATGCAAAAGAGATTTTTATTAAATGCATCACAAAATTCTAGGCGAACTATATCTGTGACATTTTCCTGACCTTCCCTAAAGTCATATTGTAAAACGAGCCAACAAAAGCGGGAATGAACTTGGTCTGACCTGCCCTGTTTTTGAGGAGGCCATTCAGTGCCTTTGCGATGGGTGTTTCTGTTCTAGATGGCCACTAAACAGCCCTTGAATATAATGTTCTGAGGGAAACCCAGTGGTCTAATTTTCATTTTCATTTTCTTTGATACTTGTGACTTTTGCCTTTATGTATCCTTTGCCATCTCTCCCAGTCCTCAGCATGTGTCAGAGATCATTGACAAAGGCTTAGCAGTAATACTTTCCCATTCTTTTCATACCCTGGGCACACTTTTTTTTTTTTTCAGGAGAAGGGAATGGAAGTCAGCACAGGTGCTCTCTTACTTATCACCCATTGATTTTTATTTAAATCATAGTATCTTTATTTTTTTTGCATTTTAAAAATATTTATTTATTCATTTTTTTACCAAAAAAATTATGCATAGGTAATTTTTCAGCATTGACAATTTCAAAACCTTTTGTTCTAATTTTTCCCCTCCCCCCATGGCAGGTTGACCAATACATGTTAAATATGTTAAAGTACAAATTAAACACAATATATGTATACACATCGCACCCATTAACTTTTGCTCTTTCTCAAAATCATATCCCCTTGGGATAAAAAGCAGAAATAAGAAAAGAAGAGCTCTTCCTTCTCTCCATCATCAGTTATCCCCCCCTCCCCATCTCTTTTGAGAACCTTCCCTTTTACCCAATATAGAAAAACTAATTTTGGTTGCCCTTTGCCCTCCTCAACATCAGTTCATCCTGAACTTTTTGTCCCTTTGGCTCTATTCTTACAGGATCATCCCACATGCCAGTCTCTAGCCTGTATAATCTATCCTTAGTTCTATAAATATACCACCAAATCATGGTCAAAGCTGGAAGAAAATGACCTGCCAAAGGAAGGATGATGAACTCAAGTCACAGAAGCAAATTTATTCAAATAGATTCAGCTTGAGAAAGCTACTGTTTGTCCAAAAGAGGTTCAGGTCTAATGCTGGTAATAATCATGTCCATGTTCAGGACAGTGAGTCTTACAATAACAGAGCTTGGAAAAGTACTTCAGATCCTCTGGTTCAGGGGTTTCTTAACCTGTGGTTTAAAAAAAATTATAACTATTTCTTTTTTTCAATAGCTTTTAAAATAATTGATTTCTTTGGTTATCCTAAAATTTTTCCTTATGCATTTAAAAATGTGATTCTGAATTGTTTATTATTTTTCTGGTGTTTGGGGCAAAGTGCCTGAGCACAGTAGGTGCTTAATAAATGCTCAAGGACAGTTTGAGAAAATGTCCATAGCTCTAGGCTTCCCCTCATTGCCTTGAGGGGCCACAATGTATGAAAGGTGAGAGCTTCTGCTCCCTCCCCTCCCTCCCTTCCAGATAAAGTCAGGTCTCAAAGGAAGCAACTGGAAGGGGTAGGAACTGAGCTCATTTTCTCAGGCCCTTTCTATAAGACTGAGAAGGGATGACTAGCCACTATTTTTTTTTTTTTTTGGTTTGAGATTGTCTATAGGAACAGAATGTGGGGAAATGGCATCTTTGGTGCTCCTCTCTCTACCTCCACCCCATAACACTACTTGAGCTACCCAGGGGGCAGCTTTGATTTTTGCCTTTCCTCTTAGCAACAGACCTGGGCGTCCAGAGGCCCATTGTTAGGTAAAATTTGCTCCTTATTTTTTCATTGAATGACTGAACATTCCTTTTAGACTCTAAGAGTCCATCCAATCTGTCAGTCATTGATCAGGGAGCCAAAGGGTTCGGGCCCTGTAAGAGATCCAAGTTCAGAACAGAGGTGGCTGGTCTCTGCCCTCGTGGAACTACAGTAGAGTAGGCTTTAAGGCACTGGAGCCAGTTCCTACACAATATTCCTTGAGAATAACAAAAGAGAGGGACAAAAAAGGGAGAAGAATAGTGTGGCGAATTGGAAAATGGGCTGGGTTGGGTGTCATAAGACGTGGCTTCGAGGCCCAGTTCTGAAGCTGACTGCCTTGGGATCCTTGTCAGACCCCTGTTCCTCGCTGAGTCTCCATTTCCTCCCTTGGAAAAAAAGAAAGATTTAGATTCTCTCAAAGGCCCACTTGAGATATTGATCCTTGTGCCTCCGGTCCTTTAAAGTCAAGAAGGAAGTCATATTTTTGCCAATGTCGCCACGATTGAACGAGAGACCCCCGAGAGGCCGGGCCTTGCTGTGCAGTGATGGGACACACTCATTCTGGCCCCATTGCTGGAGCTCCACAGGGTTCAGAACTACTTGAAGGGCTTTTTTCCAGTTTTGCCTGCAAATTGGTATTTAACAAATGCTTTGGGATCAGAGAGAATAGCCCGCTCTCCTGGGACGTGGCTCCCTTTCTTAGTGAAAGCATTTTTACCGGACAAACATGTCCATGCTACAATCGCACATTAAATACATTTCGCCCATTAAACACATTTTGTCATTTTTTTTCTTTTCTTTATAGCTTTTTATGTATAAAACATATGCATGGGTAATTTTTCAACATTGACCCTTGGTATCTTTCTTTTCCAAATTATCCCCTCCGTCCTCCCCCCTCTTTGCAGATAGTCCACATGTGAAATATGTTAAAGTACATGTTAAATCCAACATATGTATACATATCTATACAGTTATCTTGCTGCACAAGAAATATCGGGTCAAGAAAGGGAAAAAAAACCTGGGACAGAAAACAAAATGCGAGCAAACAACAACAGAGGGAGCGACAACGCTGTGGTCCTCTGTCCGGGTGTGGATGCCCTCTCCATCCCTGAACAATCGGAGCTGGCTGCATCATCTTGTTGTGGAGGGGAGCCGCCTCCATCAGAACTGTCATTTTTAAAGAGTTTTACCAGCTCCTTTATCTCCTTCCCCCCCACGTGCCCGTGGCCCGGCCTGCTGGATGGTCTCTAATAGAAGGCCCGGTCCTCTGGGGGAAGGAGACCAGGCCGTCTCCTGGCTGCACCTCCGGGCCCACAGAGGCCAAAAATGGGCCGATGAGGCTTTGCCCGGTTCTTCCAATGCAAACGGCAGCGGGGCCTCCTCCTCCTGAGCCGTAGCCGAGAAAACCGGGAGCCACAAGGATGCTGCGGAGGCCCTCCGGAGAAAGCGTCTCCCGCGCCCTGTGCGGCAGGTGCCGCCGCCGGCCGAGATGCTCGGAGCCCGGCCCCAGGAGCCCGCCGGCAAGGGGGCCTTGGGGCTTTCCTGTACCTTCTCAAAAATCTTCCTCCCCAGTAAACACTCCTAACTACCCACTCATAAAACATATCAGCTGGGTTTATTACTTTTCACCATCTTTCCAATTGTGCCATAAAATAAAGGCAGATGCCATTTTAAGATCTTATTATTATCAAGGGCCAACTCCTCCAGCAGCACCTGCTTAGGAGCAATCTGCTGCTTTATAGGTTCGGTTTTATAGGTGACAGTTTAAGGTGGCTGTTCTCGGTGACGGCCTCTTCCTCGGCGGCAGGAGGCGCGGCAGGCCCGGGAGGTGGGTGCCTCGCTCCCAGCTGGGGGACACGGAGCCGGGGTCGCCCGGTTCACCTGTGATTTTTAGTTGACAGCTTCGCCACACACATCAGGCTCTGCCAAATGCTCCGCCATTAATTTATGATTTAAAGTAATTAACTTTTGCTGATTAAAGTAATTATTTCAAGTGCATTGCACTCAGGCCCAAATGATGCACGCAGCCCCCACTCCAGTTTGAGCTAGCAGCGTGCCAAGTGCTTAAAAGCCGCACCAGGGAGCTTGCGATGGCTTCTGCCAGTCTAACAGATCTGCCATGTTTACGGGCCGCTTGTACTAACTGCTCATTTTAATGCCGGAATCTGGCAGAGCCCTGACACAGCGGGAAACCTTCATCCGGTAAACAAGACGAGCTTCAGCTCGGTGACACCGATGACAGGGAAAACAGCTTAAATGAATCTTGCCTCCAGCCTTCCAGAGGAGCTGTGCCGGGAGCACCGCGGCCTTCTCCAGATTGGCCATTAAGTCACTCCCAGCTCCATCTCGCGGTCGCCTTCGGCCCAAAGGGGGCGCGCCAGGCAGCTCTCTGCGGGAGGCGGGGACCCCCCCCACTCCAGCCTGGGCAATCTGTCCCCCTCAGTCCCGACCCGGAGCCCTGGCATCTTCCCTCAGGCCCGCAGGGAGGCAGAATGTACTGAGTGGGGGGAGACAGACAGACGGGGGGGGGGGAGGCAGCAGACAGACAGACAGACTGAAGAGAGAGACAGAGAGAGAGAGAGAGAGAGAGAGAGAGAGAGAGAGAGAGAGAGAGAGAGAGAGAGAGAGAGAGAGAGAGAGAGAGAGAGAGAGAGAGAGAGAGAGAGAGAGAGAGAGAGAGAGAGAGAGAGAGAGAGAGAGAGAGAGACACAGATATACAGACAGACAGGGAGAGAGAGAGAAATGAGAGAAAGAGAAACAGAGACAGATGAGAGAAAGAAAGAGATATAGTAGGCAGATTGATTAGAGAAAGAGAGACAGAGAGACTGATGAGAGAGGAAGAGAAAGAGATAGACAGACAAGAGCCAGACAGAGGGGAGAGAGACACACACAGAGAGAAGAGAGACAGACAGATGGACAGACAGATGAGAAAAAAAGAGACAGAAGAGAGAGAGAGACAGAAGAGAGAGATTCAGAGAGAGCAGGTTGATAGAGGATACATTAGAGAGAGATTATACACACACATAGAGACAGAGACTGTAGATTATATATAGACAGATTAGAGACAGATGATAGATGAAGGATGGATGGATGGACTAACAGATTCATGCACAGCCAGGAGCTCCCCAGTGCCTTTGGACCTTCACTTTGTGATCCTGATACATAGAGTATTCATCAGAAAGTCCAGGAGTGGAGACCATTGGTTAGAAAACTTAAATGGAGGATGCCAGAGAGCTCCGGAGCCCGGCATGCACTTCCCAGTAACAAAGGGGGAGGTGTCTCTTTGAGCACTTACCCGTTTTACTGAGGGGATGTGTTCCAAAGATCAGCTTCTTATGAAGAGCTTAAAACAGAGCTAGGTGTGCAAGTAATAAAGAGAACAATGGAGCTTCCAGGCTTAGAACTGGGGAGGATTTCCCCATCTGGTCATCATTCCAAAGGCCATCAGATAGGAAAAAAAAGATTGCTGGATTTTTATTTTTATTTTTTATTTTGGGTCGTGGTTTGCTCGTTCCCTGCTCCTCTCCACACCGAATCGGTCTCAGGGGCACGGCCCGAGGGCTGCCCCTTCCAGTGAGGGTGTCTCCCTCAGCCATTTTGGCATACGTTCTAGGACTGGAGGCGGAAGGGACCTTAAAAAGCAGCTGGTATACTTCATGGGTCAGGAAATTGGGGCTAAACCAGGGAAGTAGGCCCAGCATTAGGGATGCTTTTATGGGGCCATTCTGTCTTCCAATTCATCATCATTGGGTGTGGGGGAGGGGGAAGGAGGAGATTGTTTGGGGACCCAACTTGCATTTTATTTTTCCCTCCCTTTTGCTAATCAGACTATCTCACTGGCCTTCCAGCAAAACCAGGAAGAAATCTAATTTTGTATGTAATAAAGTGCCTGATGGGCAGTGATCCCTGGCAAACAATATTTCAGCTTAATGCTGTTGAGAAAACATCATTGAAAAATAAAGATGCCAAGGAAAATCATCTGTGAGTTGGCAGTCGTCCTCCGAAATGTGATGGATCGCGCCATCAGTAACCCACTTTATGTGAATAGCGAATTAAGGGCTCTTGAAGGGTACAAGTCAAAAACAATCAGAGGGAGAAATTCTTTCTCCTGAAGTTCGGTCAGCGTGAGGAGGGCTGCTCCAGCCAATGCCCTCCGGTGCTCAGGGTCGCCTGGAAGGGCAGAGCTCAGATGGGGCTCTGGGGCCCCCCATCAGCTCTTCTAGGGCAAACACTGAGGAGCTGCCAAATGGTGCAAGATTGGCAGCAGGAACCGGTCCAGGAGCTGAGCTGAGATCCCCGAGCACGTGCCACATGGGTTGGCTCTCAGAGATCCCCGAATGATATGGGATAGCTGCTGCTAGGCTGGCACAACTGTTGGCAGCCTCTTGGTGTCCCCTATATGTTCCCAAGGAGATTTCTTGGGGTACAGCGTGAGCCTTGTCCCTCATTTCTTTTCTTTTTGGCTCCTTTTTCAAAAAAAGAAATATAAAAAAATACCAAATGAAGATCCAGAAAAGTAAGTCTAGAAGAGGAGGAGAAGAAAAAGGAAGAGGAGAAGAAAGAGAAGAAAAAGAAAAAGAAGAGGAGGAGGAGGAGAAAGAGAAGAAGAAGGAGAAGAAGAAGAAAAGAAAAAGAAAAGGAGGAGGAGGAAAAGGAGAAGAAGAAGAAAGAGAAGAATAAGGAGAAGGAGGAGGAGAAGGAAGAGAAGGAGAAGGAGAAAAAGGAGAGGGAGGAGGAGAAGGAAGAGAAGGAGAAGAAGGAGAAAGAGAAGAAGAAAGAGAAGAAGAGGAGGAGGAGGAGGAAAAGAGGGAGAAGGAAGAGAAAGAGGAGAAGGAGGAGAAAATACCACAATAGAATGGAACTGTCATTGTGGACATTGAAATTTGAACCTTAGGGACAGCTAGGGGGCGCAGTGGAGAGAGCCCCAGCCTTGAATTCAGGAAGACCAGAGTTCAAATGTGATCTCAGACACTTAACACTTCCTGGCTGTGTGGCCCTGGGCAAGTCACTTAACCCCAGCCTGGGGGGGGGGGAGGAAGAAATTTAACCTTGTAATTCCTTTCATTGCATCCTTTTTCCTCCTTCTTCTCCTCCTCCTCCCTCTCCTTTTCCTCCTTCTCCTTCTCCTCCTTCTCCTTTAAGTCTTCTCTTTCTCTTTCTTCTCCTCCTCCTCCCTCTTCTTTTCCTCCTTCTCCTTCTCCTCCTTCTCCTTTAAGTCTTCTCTTTCTCTTTCTTCTCCTCCTCCTCCCTCTCCTTTTCCTCCTTGTTCTCTTCCTTTGCCCAATAACTACCTTGATTGAGTTATAGACGAAGACATTTCATTCCAGAATGTAAATGGGCAGCCTGGGGGGAATAGAGCAGACCACCGGTGGCCCTTTCCCCTCTGTTAGTCTTTGAATTTTGCTGGATTTTGCTGGGCATGGGGACACCCAGCTCTGGAAGCTTAGACCTTGGACCTGTGTTCATGCAAGAAAATGACTTAAAGCTCTGGAAATGCAGAACCGGGTACCATTGAGCCCACGATGGTTGTAAATAGTGAGCCACCATGAAGGAAATGGGCCCTGCCAGAGGAGGGAGATCCGTGGCTGGGTTTAACCTGGCAGGCAGCAGCAGCAGCAGCCATTCCTTTCTTAACTTCCCCTCCTCACCTGGTGTGGGGCTCCCAGGCGCTGCCCGCTGGCTCTCTCCGGACAGCTGTTTGCAGATGGCAGGTGGCAGGGCATGGGCCGAGGAGGGCTGGAGGGCTGCGGGGGCTGGGCAGCTTTCATTTTCTCAGTGATCCCACCTTGCTTTACCCACAGTGACAGCGACTGACACGCCATTGCTCTCAGAGCGATAACTAGGGATTCTGGTTCTCGGGCTAGCAGCATGCTCGGGGCAAACTAGGTGAACACACCCTGCAATCGACTTAGCCATTCATGATGGGGAAATGATAGAAATAGTAATTAATAAAAGTCTCCAAAAGGGGAGACTAGACTTTGGATTCTCCGGACTGCCCTGCCCTGGGAAGCAGCCCTCCTTCCCTCCCCCGAGTTTTGGCTCTGATTCCCGTGGAGCACATTGAGCTCTATGTCTGAAGAGGCTCTCCTTGGGACCGGGGGCGAGCCTGTCCCTCCCCAAGGTCACGGGCCGGAGATACCCCGTGGATCAGCCTTCCCGGGTTTGCCCTTTTGCGGGAATGGGGGCCTGACTGCGGGCAGTGAGGCTTTTCCAGCAAACGGGGCTCCCCGTCCTCCTGCGGAAAAGGGCCTTTGTTGGGCTCAGCCAGCCATCTGCGCCTCCAAAAGCCAGCGCCGAAACGTGCTCTAATTGCGGTCGGGAAGCAGACAATGGCAGCTGCTAACTTCAACGTCCAACCGAGCTTCTTTCCTGTGAAGGACACTTGGGTCTGATTTTCTTTGCTGGGACCCCGCCCATCTCCCTGTGCCCACAGACCAGGCCGGCCAGGGCTTCTTCAGAACAAAAGCCTCCGGGAGACAAAGAAGGTGCCGTGGGAAGGGATGCTCCGGGATCCGTTCTTTTGTTTCAGACACGCCTGGCTGCTGGGATGCCCCTTGGAGGGCTGCCTGGCAGCTGCCTTCGGGACCCTCTGAGATGCCCTGGACGGCCCAGGCAGGAGGCTGCGGCTTCTTAGGGGCACGCCCCACGTGCACGGGAAGTCTGGCCCTAGACACAGCCAAGCTCCCCAGGCACAGTGCCAAGGAGACTGAGGGTCATGGCACCCTGGTCCTAAGCGGCAGAGCTGGCCACGGGCTTCAGGGACATCTCTGAACTGCCCTGGTCCCCAGTGGAACCTTGGCTAATTATTGTCTCGTTCTTTGCAAGAGGGGATGCAGAGGCTAGGATCACGCAGCCTCCCCGACTCCTGCCTGCTGCTGGGACGCACTGAGGGCACCAGGGGTGACCATCTCAGACTCCGCAGAGCGCTGCTTCCCAGAGACCCTGGCAGGCCTTTCTGCCCCATCCCAACTTCGGCCGAGGGGTCCGTTGGTCCCGGCCTCGGCACAGAGCCTGGTAGAGGAACCAGGAAGGCCTGGATTCCAATTCCCTTCTCGGAGCTTGTAGCCACGGGACTTGGGGCTGGCCCTGGCCTCTCTGCCTCCACTTCTGGTCTTCATAAGAAGAGGGGGTGCAGGGGCCGCTAGGGGAGCTACAGTGGACAGAGCACTGTCCCTGAACCCGGAGGCCCAGAGTTCAAATGTGACCTGAGACACTAACACTTCCTGGCATTTGGGCCCAGCTGCCTCATCCAAAAACCTAACTAACTAAATAAAGGGTTGCCCATGGCCCCTCCTTCCAGGCTTGTCATGAACATCACAGATCTAGAGTTAGAGGCAATCTTGATTTCCATTCAGCCCTTCTACAGATGAGAAAACTGAGGCACCCAGTGTGCCCACCAGGTCTTCCAATGCCCAAACCATCAGGTGGCACTGCCTCTTACCCAGGAGATCACACGCACCGGGCACCGGTCTGAGCTCTCGGGCACGATGACCGTGGACCCGGCTGCGGGAAGGGGGCCCAGGAGCTGACTTGGGGGGCTTCCCCTCCCATTTTTCCTTGCCTCAAACGGTGACAGATGAGCCTGTTTCTGCCTCGATGGCGGCCGCCGGCCTCCCCAAACCGCAGGCCCGCTCCCTCTCAGACATTATCAATGAGCTTGTCAAGCCGGCCTCCCCTTCTCTGTTATTTTCGGCAGCTCTCCTGCCCGCCCGCCTGCCTCAGATGTCTCTCGTCAGCCCGCAGCCTCTGCAGACTAGCAACAGGATGTCCTTACACCTGTTTAGCTCAAGGCTGGGCCTCGGAGTCCGGGGCCATGTTGGGCCGGCCCTGGCTCGCTCGCCTGCTCGCCTCGCCGCGGATGTCAGAATGTCAGATGATAGCTGTTGCATCTGCAGCTGGTGCCCGAGAACAGTGCCAGCGGCACGCCTTTCCTGTGGCGAGCTTTAATTTGCTCTGCCCTCCCCGAAGAGCCCACTGCCTTCACCTTGTGGAGGCGGCCGCAGCTGAAGCAGCAGTGGAACGGCCGGGAGGTCCCGGGCCCCTTTTAGCTGGGCCCGGGGAGGCTGGCAGTGCTGGCGACGGGAACGGGCGGCGCTGGGGGCAGCGAGGGGCCCAAAGCAGGCCGGTGCCAGGGGCTCCCCAAACAGCTGAGAAATCCCACTTCCGGGCCCCTTTGTCCTCAGCGGACTCCATCCCCAATCCTGGTGAACCTACAGCAAGCACAGGGGGGTTCCTGTTTGGACTGTGTGGGGACTGCTCCAAGGGAGCTGCTGGGGCCTGCACAAGCCGTGGCGAAGTGAGAGATGTGGCTAGGACCCCGACTGCCTTCCTGGTGACATCAAACAGATGTGGGGCATTGAGGGTCGGGCGCTCAACTCAGGTCCTGAGCTATGAACCTGAGTGGGCAGGGACAAGTGGACACCAGGCTCCCAAGGAGAATCTGGGCCCAGCAAGTCTGTTCCTTGGGAGAAATGGACAGTGTAGGAGAGAGAGGAAGACTAAAGGGGAGGGCTAGAGGAGCAGGGAGAGACAGAGAAAACAAGAGGGGAGGAGAGAGACAGAGGAAGACACAGAAAAAGAAGGGAGAAGAGAGGAAGAAAAAAGAGAAAGGAAATAAGGGTGGAATAAAAATGGAAGGGAGAAATCAATAAAGAAGCAACTATTAAGCATCTTCTAGATCTCAGGATCTGGGCTAAATTCTAGGGATTTAGTAAAAGCTGTGTACCTATGTATGCATGTAAACATTCATATGCAGATGAAAACCAATTAGAGGCAATTTATTACAATAAACCAAGCAATTTTAAATTAAGACGATACCTGTGTGAGAAGAAAGGAGGACAAAGGAAGGAAGGAATATAGAATGATAGAAGGAAGAGGAAGGGAGGGAAAAAAAGAAAAAGAAGGAATGAGAAAGAAAGAAAAAACAAAGAAGGAACACAAGGAAAAAAAGACAAAGGAAGGAAGGAAGAAAAGAAAGAAAAGAAGAAAGACAAAGAAAGAAAAATCAAGGAACAAAGAAAAGAAGGAAGGAAAAAAGGAAAGACAAAGAAAAAAGGAAGAAAGGAAGGAAAGGAAGGGAGGAAGGAAGGAAGGAAGGGAGGAAGGAAGGTAAGGTAAGGAGAAATGTAAGTAAGAATGGAATAAAAATGGAAGAGAGAAATTAATAAGCAACTATTAAGCATCTTCTAGATTTCAGAAATTGTGCTAAATTCTAGTGATACAAAGTAAAATCTGTGTACCTATATATGCATATAAATATATGTATACACATGAAGATCAATTAAGAGACAATTTATTACAATAATCCAGGCAATTTTAAATTAAGATGATACCTGTGTGAGAAGTAAGATAAGGGGATAATAAGAGAAGGAAGGAAAATAGAATGATAGGAAGGGAGGAAAAAGGAAAGAAAAAGAAGGAATGAGAAAAAAAGAAAGGAACAAAAATAAGTAAGGAAAAAGGAAAGACAAGGAAGAAAAAATGAAAGAAAGAAAGAAAAAAAGAGGAAAGACAAAGAAAGAAAAAAATGAAGAAAGGGAGAAAGAAAAGGAGGAAGGAAAGAAAAAAGGAAAGGCAAAGACAGAAGGAAGAAAGGAAAGAAAGAAGGAAGGGTAGAAGGGAAGGGAAAAGGAAGTAAGGATGGAATAAAAATGAAAGGGAGAAATCAATAAAATGCAACTATTAACCATATTATAGATCTCAGGAACCATGCTAAATTTTACTGATAGAAAGTAAAAGCTGTGTACCTATGTATGCATATAAACACACACACACACACACACACACACACACACACACACGAAGACCAATTAGAGGCAATTTCTTACAATAGCCCAGGCGATTTTAAATTAAGTCAATATCTATGTGAGAAGAAAGAAGGGAGGATAAGGGAAAGAAGGAATATAGAATGATAGAAGGTAGAGGAAGAGAGGAAAAAAGGAAAGAAAAAGACGAAATGAGAAAGAAAGGAAGGAAGGAAGGAAAAAGGAAAGACAAAGAAAGAATGAAAGAAAAAAGAGGAAAGACAATGAAGAAAAAATGAAGGAAGAAAAAAGAAAGATAAAGAAAAAGGAAGAAAGAAAGGAAAGGAATGAAGGGAGAAAGGAAGGGAAGAAAAGAAGAAAAGTAAGAATGGAATAAAAATGGAAGAGAGAAATTAATAAGCAACTATTAAGCATCTTTTAGATTTCAAGAACTGTGCTAAATTTCAGTGCTATAAAGTAAAAGTTGTGTACCTACGTGTGCATATAAACACGTATATAGAATAGAGAATAGGAGAAGGAAGGAAAATAGAATGATAGAAGATAGAGGAAGGGAGGAAAAAAGGAAAGAAAAAGAAGGAATGAGAAAGAAAGAAGGAACAAAGAAAGGAAGGAAAAAAGGAAAGACAAAGAAAGAATAAATGAAGGAAGGAAGAATAGAGGAAGGGAGAAAAAAAGGAAAGAAAAAGAAGGAATGAGAAAGAAAGAAGGAACAAAGAAAGGAAGGAAAAAGGAAAGACAAAGAAAGAAAAAATGAAGGAAGGAAGAAAAGAAGGAATGAAAGAAAAAGAAAAAAGAAAGGAAAGAAGGAAGGAAGGGAAAGAAAGGGAAGAGGAAGTAAGGATGGAATAAAAATGGAAGGCAGAAATTAATAAACAACTATTAAACATCTTTTAGATTTCAGGAACTGTACTAAATTCTAGAGATACAAAGTAAAATTTGTGTGCCTATGTATGCATGTAAACATACATATATACGTGAACACTAATTAAGAGAAAATTTATTACAACAGCCCAGGTGATTTTAAATTAAGATGATATCTGTGTGAGAAGAAAGAAGCAGTGATAAGGGAAGAAAAGATAGAATGATAGAAGATAGAGGAAGTAAGGAAAAAAGGAAAGAAAAAGAAGGAATGAGAAAGAAAGGAACAAAGAAAGGAAAAAGGAAAAGGAATGACAAAGGAAGAAAAAATGAAGGAAAAAGGAAGGAAAGAAAGTAAAACAAAGAAGAAAGAAAGGAAGGAGAAAGGAAGGGAAGGGAAGAGGAAAAGTATGGAATAAAAATGGAAGGGAAAAATCAATAGAGAAGCAACTATTAAGCATTTTCTAGATCTAAAGAACTGTCCTAAATTCTAGTGATACAAAGTAAAAGCTGTGTACCTACATATGCATATAAATATACATATATACATGAAGATCAATTAAGAGACAATTTATTACAATAGCCCAGGTGGTTTTAAATTAAGATGATACCTGTGTGAGAAGAAAGAAGGGTGATAAGAGAAGGAAGAAAAATAGAATGATAGAAAGCAGAGGAAAGGAGGACAAAAGGAAAGAAAAGGACTGAGAAAGAAAGGAACAAAGAAAGGAAGAAAGAAAAAATGAGGGAAGAAAGAAAAAAGGAAGACAAAGAAAAAAGGAAGAAATGAAGGAAAGGAAGAAGGAAGGGAGGGAAGAAAGAAGGGAAGGGAAGAATCTCAAGGAATGGAGGGGCAATTTTTTTTCAAGTGCTCTCTCTAATATTCATGGCATCTAAAGAAATCTTGGCGGTTAGAAGGGGGAAATGGCAAAGCCAAGTCGGAGAAGGGGGGAGTAACTTGGTTGGGTATTTCTGTCTGCTGCTTCTGTCTTATCTATTATTTAAAGAACGGATGATCTTGGGAAACATAGCGGTGACATAAGTTTTATCCTGGCTTAGATTCTCCCTCAATAAAATGCAATCTGCACACTTTTCCTGCATCTTTAATGGGCAGATGTGTAACTCCACGGTCTTCAGGTGCGGAGAGGCTGGGCCCCGGAGCCAAGGAGGGCTCTGAATGGTCAGAGTTTCCCAGCATGCTTAGCACGGTGGTTACTTGAAACATAAGACATGGAAGAGAATCCCGTTCGCTTCTTCCTTCCTGTGATATTTTGATGAACATTCATTATTCCTATTTGTAAACTAGAGACTCATTGGTGGAGAGCTGGAGATGTCACCCAATCTAACCTCATTTCACAGTTGAGGGGGCCTGAGGTCTGGAAGGGAACGGACTTGCACAAGATCCCACAGTGAGAGGGGATATGAATGACTCGCTCCCCCCTTTATGACTGACCTCAGATGAGCAGCTTCTCTTAATACAGTCTGGCTCAGCCTCTGACCCGCCCCTGATGGTTTGGAGGAGGTGAGGTAACCCTGGCTCCAGTCTTGTGGCTCTCTCTAAGATTCATGATGGGGACCCCTTCATTGCTCCCTAAGTAGCCCTGAAGTGTGCTGGGCTCCAACAGTTTGGGGAGAGGGGAGGTGAGACAAAGGAGGAAGCGTGTGAGTTCAAATCTGGCCTTAAACACTGTTGGATCCTGGGCAAATCACTTCATCCTGTTTGCCTCAGTTTCCTTTTCTGTAAAATGATCTGGAGATGGAAATGACAAACCATTTTAGGAATTTTAGCAAGAAAACTCCAAAAGAGGTGATGAAAAGAAGAAAGGAAGGAAAAAAGGAAAGACAAAGAAAGAAAAAAAGGAAGGAAGGAAGGAAGAAAAGGAAGGAAAGAAAAAGAACATTACCCCAAAATAAATATTGGTGAAATTATATTTAATTATCGAACCCTGAAATACTGAACTTAACAAGCTGGAGATGAGAGGCTTGAGGTCACCTGCGCCAGCCTCCTCATCTGTCTTACATGTCTTGTGAGGACTTATAAGGACTCTCAGTCACTAAGTAGTGAAAGCTGGACACAGACTCCTGCCCTCTGACCCCGAATTACCTTGTCACCCTGGGCTCCACGGTTACCGGGACCCGCCATAATGTCTTCTTGCACCAGCCCAGTAGATGAAGCTTGGGGCCATTGGGAAACCTTGGAGGGAAGGGCCACGCGGGCCCAGAAACCACCTTCCCCGGGGAATCCTGCGGACTTAAGTGTCCTCGAGCAGAAATCGAAGAGAGAGGCGGGACTCCTGGCACCGGGAGAGGCATCTGGGAGTCTGGGGATGGCAGAATCTCCCCGCTGGCTGGTTGGAGGATGCTCCTTGCCATGAAGGGAACCAAATGCTGTTGCCTTTGCCTGGAATCCCCAAATGCCAGTTGCCCATTCAAATGATGCTGTGTTGTTCTCCCTCCAGGGATGCAGATTGCAGCCCATCCCGGGCTCCTCTCATCCCGCTCCTCCCACAGGATTGCACTCTATTCAATGTGCTGGCAGCCTCCCTTTAGCATCTCTCAGTCTCTTTCTACTCTTTGGCCCTTCAGCCATGGGTCTGCTCACCTAGACTGATTATGAATCATGTATATAGATAGTGTATAGTTAGGCTATTGCTTAAGATTATATTACATTCCTCCCTTCTGCCACACAGACACACACTTACACAACTTACACACACAACGCACACTTACACACTCACACACACACACACACACACACTCACACTCACACACACCCTACGCACACTTACACACACCCTCTATAGAGAAGGGAGAGGGAAGAGAGCACTGGCTGTGTGCCAGGCATTGGGCCAACTGCTGTACAATTATCATCTCATCTAATTCTTCATTTAATGAAACCTGTGCTTAAAAAGAGTCCTGGGGCTGGAGAGCAGCCTGGAAGCCGGCTAGAAGAGCCTCCTCTTTTATATTTGGGGAAACTGAGGCGCAGGGAGAAGTTCTTTTTCACAGACCACATTCATAAGGACAGGAGGATTGCTGCACTGAGAACATTTTTCTTAGCAGTTTTGTTAAAACCTTTTCTTTTTTTCTGGGCATTTCTGGCCCCCATTTATGCAGACCATCACCAGCACCACAGGAAAAACAACTCATACTAAAAGCTTGGATTTCCTGGGTGGAGAAGCTGTTCTCTTTCCAGCTCTCATTCCCTGTATCACATCGAACCGATGTCCAGGATAAATACTTAGTTTGGAGTTGGAGGTGTTCACAGCCTGCCCCCTCCCCCAACCTCTCCCCCCACTCTTCGCCATCATCTTCCTCCCTCCTCTGACAGCTATTGCCACTGATCCTCCTGCTTCTCCTTAGTGCCGCTCCATCCGTCCGTCTCTAGACTCCAGACTCCCTTCTCCCCTTTGTTTCCCCCATTTATCCTCCTTGCACACAGTTGTCCGCATCCTGCTTCCTCCATTTCCCAGGAAGCTCCTTGAGGACAGAGTCTGCCTTGGGCCTTTCTGGGCCCCCAGTGCTCAGCGCACTGCCTGGCACATAGTAGGTGCTGGCTTGATTGGATCCTTCTCTTTCCATCCAAATGAGATCAGCAAAGGCTTCTTTAGTGACTCCTGTGCATCAGACAGTGCTCGTCTCCCTGAGGAGCCCCTTCACCAGGTAAGAGCCCCAAAACACACGGGCGAGTGCAGCTAGAGAGATCCCCAGCGGAGGCTGCATCCAGCGTGAGGCTGGAGGAGCAGTGGCTCCGGCAATCGAGGCCCTTCTACCTGGACAGATCTCTGCCCTCCTGGGGGTCCCAGATTCCTCTCCTGGAGGATGAGGGAGAAGAATGAGCAAGGTGGCAGGCCACGAGAGGTACTTTCTAGCTCTAACAAATGAGAAATCGCCATTAAAAGAGTTTACACATTGAAATTCCTTTATTGACTTGTGATGCCCCGGACTTGTCTGACCTTGGGACATCAGCCCCTGTTCTTGCCTTTCCCCTGCCTGCTTGGCTCTCCCTGTTGTGACATAGGATTCTTTTTTTTGGGCAAGGCATTTAGGGTTAAGTGACTTGCCTAAGGTCACAGAGCTAGCAAGTATTACATGACTAAGGCTAGATTTGAACTCCAGGGCTGGGGCAATATGCACTGGGCCATCCAGCTGCCCCCACGGGCCCTTGTTCCAAGCACCTTCTTTAGAGAGGGGCCCTTGCCCAGCCTGGTCCTGGAGCAGGAAATTGAATTTGGCACAAGGGGCTGCTGCTTCCCTCTCTCTTTTCTTCCTCTCCTTCTGGATGAAGACCTTGATGGCAATTCATACCCCTGCTCCTGGGCAGCTCTCAGTCTGTCCTACAAAACAACCGTGAGTGATGTTCAGCCACAGAAATCTGGCTTCTGCTTCTCAGAGAGCCCCAAATCCTGCCTGCCAGAGGGACAGCTGGACCGTCGAAGATCCATCTGGAAGATGGGGAAGGAGCTAGTGACCGCTCACTGCCTAAGGTCAGTGGAAGAGGGGCTAGGGAGAGGGTACCAGCCTGGTTTTTTGTGTGCCAGCGAGAAGACCTACAGGCAAGAAAAAGGCTCCTTCCTTCCCTAACCTTACTCACTGCGAGGCTGGCTGTCCCCATCAAACTGAGACCTGTTAGAGATCTCGACTTTAAAAGACACCCAGGGGCACCCCCAGGCACCCTCAGCTGGGCTTTGGCTTTGTGGGGCATCCCTCTCATTTAAATCCAATCATCACAACGTCACCTCCTGATGTCAGAGAACAAAGGACAAAGCACAGCAACAATAGACTGGGTGACCCTCTGCTATCTAAGGGAATCGGAGAATCCCGAATATCACAGGAGAGACTGTCATTTTGGTTTTGCTGGGACAGGAGCAGTAGGAACATTTCCTAAGGGAAAACAAAATTTGCCAGATTTTCAACTGCATTGCTGAGATGCTACTTCTGAGTCATCATGGATTGTGGGAGGAGGGCAGTCAACAACTCACGTGAGGGGGAGACGCTGGACCCCTCCCTAAACCTGAATAGAGGGTAAGGTGAGCAGCAGAGGAAGAAGAATCCGGAGAAAGGCCATCTGAGGAGACTCCCTTCTTCCAACCAGGGCCAGAACTATCAGCCTTTCATTCAGCATCTTGGGGAAAAACCGGGGAGATGGGGAGGAGGGCCTTTGCTTGTTTTTTTTGATCTAGACCAATGATTTCATTAGTGTTGGGAATTCCTGATGAGAAAAGGTCTACTACCATCCTTCAACTGATACTCTTCGAGTATTATCTGATTTCATTGAGAAGTTAAGTCAATGGTCAATGGATCACAGGGTCTTGTGGAGCCACATGACACGATGAACAATACCCCAAGACAGGGAACTCCTGGGGAAGAGTTCAGACCATCCCAGTGTCTTTGTCAAGAAAACTTCATGGACAGCGTCGAAATTATAAAAGAAATGACACGAGAATTCAGCTCCTCAGACCAGAAGGTGCCCAACAATATACTGGGGAAGAGCAGAGAGTAACTCTAAGTAGCTCTAGAAAGAATGGAGGGGCTGGACCGAAGCTGAAAAGAAGCTCCGCTGTGGATGTGTCTTGTGATGAGAGGAAAGTCTAGGGCCGGAAAGATTGATATTGCACAAAAACTTGGAATGGAAATCCTATAACCGAGGTAAGCTGGATGTGGTCAAAGCAGAGCTGGAAAGATTAAACATCACGATCTTGGCTGTCAGTGGATTTAAATGGATGGGAATGGGCAACCTAATTCAGATAATCATCACCCATATTACTATGGAAGAAATAAAGTAGCCCCCCCCCCCGGTCAACAAAAGGATGAGCAAATCAGGACTGGGGGATTATCTCAAAAATGACAGAATATCTGTTCAGATCCAAGGCAAGGCGAAGCTCCAAGCCCTCATGCTGAAAACACCAAAAAGATGTCACATTTCTCACAGGGAACTAGAATGCTAAAGAAGGAAATAAAAAGATAACTGGAATATTAGGCAAGTTTGGCTTTGGAGTACAAAATGAAGGAGGGAAGAGATTAATGGAATTTTGGCAAGATAATTCACCGGTCACAGCAAACACTCTTTTTCAACAACCCAAAAGGCGATTCTGCACATGGACATCACCAGATGGTCAATACTGAAATCAGATTGATTATATACTTTGCAGCCAAAGGTAGGGAGTTGTAGTTCGACAAAGCAAGACTTGGAACTGATGGTGGCTCACATCATGAGCTTCTTATTGCCAAATTTAAACTGAAATGAAAGAAAATAGGAAAAGCCATCAAACTGTATAGGTATGACCTAAATAATATCCCTAATGAATATGAAGTAGAGGTGATGAATAAATTTAAGGAATTAGATCTGGTAGATACAGTGCTTGAAAAAAGCCTACAGTAAGAGGTTGACAATATTGTATGGAAGGCAGAAATTAAAAAATTACAAAAAAAAAAGAACATGAAAGAAAAACAGCTTTCTGATGAGGCTTTATAAGTAGCTGAAGAAAGAAGGAAAGGGAAAGGGAAAGGGAAAGGAAATAACCAGCTCAATTCAGAATAGAAGGAGAGATAGGTTTTCTTAAAAGAGCAATGCAAAGAAAAAAAAAGAAAAGAACATAATAGGAAAGACAGTAGATTTCTTCAAGAAAATTAGAGATATGAAAAAATGTTTCATGCTAAAATGGGCTTAGAGACAAAATGCTAAGGATTTAACAGAAGAAGAGATTGAGAAGAGGTGGCAAGAACATACAGAAGGATTATGCATGTAAGATCTATCTTAACATCACTGATAGCCACAATAATGTGGTTACTGGCCTAGAGCTATGGAGAATGAAGTCAAGTGGGCCTCAGCACATATTGCTAGCAATAAGACTAGTGGAGATGGTGGAATTCCAACTGAACTATTTAAAATCCTAAAATATGATGTTGTTGCTAAATTTGGAAAACTCAACGGGAGCCCCTGGATTGGAAAAGATTTAGTTTATGGCCCAATCCTAAAGAAGGACAATGCTAAAGAATGTCTGAATGACCAAACAAGTATGCTCATTTCACATGTTAACAAGATCATGCTTAAGAGTCTACAAGGAAGACTTCAGCAATATATGCATTAAGAATTACCAGAAGTACAAGTTGGGTTTTCAAGAGGAAGAGGAGTTAGAAAGTCAATTGTTAATATTTACTGGATTATGAAGAAATCGATAGAGAAATCTACTTCTGTTCATTTACTACACTAAAATCCTTGTCTATATGCATCACCACAAAATGGGGCATGTCTTCAAAGATGTAGGAGTACCAGATCATCTTACTTGTCTCCTGAGAAGCCTGTGTGTGGGTCAAGAAACAATATGGACCAAATATGGAACAACTGACTGATTAAAATTGGGAAAGGAGTATCACAAGCCTATATATTGTAACTTTATTTACCTGACACATCCAGATAGCATCTTTCTTCACATGTCCTTTAGAGTTAATTTGGGTGCTTAAATAGTTAAAATGGCTTTGCCCCTAATCATTATTAAAACAAGATTGCTGTTGCTGTTTTCAATGTTCTCTTGGTTCTGCTCATTTTGCTCTTCATTATTTTGGGCAAATCTTTCCATGTTTTTCCAAGATCATTGAGCTCATCATTTCTCATAGCATTATATACCACAACTTATTCAGCCATTCCCCAATTTATGGGCATCCCAGAAATTTCCAGTTCTTTGCTACTACAAAGAGATTTATTATAAACATTTTAGAACATTTTTTTTCCCTTTTTCCCTATTCATCTTTGGAAATAGACCTAGCAGGGCTACTGTTTGGTCAAAGAGTATAAGGCAGCTTAATAACTGCATATAATTACAGATTGTTCTCCAAAATGGTTGGATCAGTTAAAAAAGTAACTTCTAGATAGAATATATCATGGAAAATGACAAAAGCCAAAATTAAGGTTGCTGAGAGAAATATCAATAACCTCAGATATGCAAAGGATTCTATTCTGATGGCAGAAAGTGATAAGGAATTAAAACTCCTGTTGATGAGGGTTAAAAAGTAGAGTGTAAAAACTGGCTTAAAACTTAACATGAAAAAAGAAACCCCTAAGATCATGGGATCTGGTCCTACTAGCTCCTGGCAAAAAGAAGAAAAAGAAATGGAAGATTGTGGGAGATGAATCTGGCCTGGGCTCCCAAAGAGGATGATGGAAGAGAGAAAAGGATGTTGACTGAAAGCAACTAGCAACTGAATGAGATGAAGGCTAGAACAAAACTTTGGCCACTCAAAGCTCTCCACATGCATATGTGTGCACCTTACAGCAGCGGGGTGGGACGAGATCTAGGCTTAGAGTCAGTTCAACCTGGGTTCAGATTCAGCCTCTGACACTCACTTAATGCCTGATCCTGGACAGGTCACTAAACTTTGTTTGCCTCAGCTTCCTCATCTGTTAAATGAGCTAGAGAAGGAAGAGGCAAACCACTCTAGGACCTTAGCCACGAAATATCCCAAAAGGGGCCACAAAGAGTCAAACACAACTAAAAATGACTGAACAATTACACACCGACCTACATATTATATGCATGTAGGAACTGGTAATATGTTTGTGTATAGTGTTTTTACATGTGTATAAATATAAATACCATTATATGCACTTATACATATGTGTGTGTTTGTATATATAATATTTTATAGGTCCATATATGTATAAATATAAATACCATTATATGCACGTATACATATATGTGTGTTTGTATATATAATATTTTATAGGTCCATATATGTATAAATATAAGTACCATTATGTGCACATATACATATATGTGTGTTTGTATGTATAATATTTTATAGGTCCATATATGTATAAATATAAATACCATTATATGCACGTATACATATATGTGTGTTTGTATATATAATATTTTATAGGTCCATATATATATATAAATACTATTATATGCACATATACATATGTGTGTGTTTGTATATATAATATTTTATAGGTCCATATATGTATAAATATAAATACCATTATATGCACGTATACATATGTGTGTGTTTGTATATATAATATTTTATAGGTCCATATATGTATAAATATAAATACCATCATGTGCACATATACATATATGTGTGTTTGTATGTATAATATTTTATAGGTCCATATATGTATAAATATAAATAGCATTATATGCATGTATATATATGTTTGTGTATAACATTTTGTAGGTCCATACGTGTATAAATATTAATACTATTATATGTATGTATACACATATGTGTGTGTATGTATATCATTTTTATAGGTCCATATGTATATAAATATAAATACCACTATATGCATATGTACATATATATGTGTTTGTGTATAACATTTTGTAGGTCCATATGTGTATAAATACAAATACCACTATAGGCATGTATACATATGTGTATGAGTACATATAGATTGTGTGCTAGTTGTTTGTCCTTTGTTCTAGAAGAGGACCATAACCTCAGGGAGGTGATACCATGACATTCAAGTGAATTGGATTTAAGTGAAGGAGGTTACACAAGGTCACCTGCCTCAGTTTCCCCTCCAGAGCCATCTGAGTCCAGTGGCCAGATATAGATCAGGAGGACCGGAGAGGGCCCCAGATGTAATGGGAGACCTGGGCCTTTTTAAGCAACAGGTCTTCAACAGGTCTCAGTTTGACTGAGGTCACATCCATTCAGTCACAAAGTCTAGGGAACAACTGAGGTAAAAAAAAAAAAACAAAACCTCCTCTTACACCTACCTAAATACCTAAAGCTTAGCACAGTAGGGCTGCTGGTACACAAACATTTTATTCTATGAAGTTAATGTTATACCAATTAAAATATCAAGGAGTTGCTTAGTAAAATTAGACAAAATAACAAAATATGTTTGGAGAAAGAAAAAGTGCAGAGTCTCCAAAGAAATAACGGAGGGAAAAGGTGCAGAATAAGGGCCACCCAGCACTACCAAACCTCCAGCCACATGGTAAACAAACAATTCTCCAAACTTTGGGCGGCTGGTGAGGAAATAGAAGATCAATGAAACCGACCAAGCAATCTAAACTCAGAAGTGATGGAATCTAGTTACGGGTTCAATAAGCTGAAGGGCATAAACAACTCGAAGGCACCTGCTTCCTGACAAGAATTATTTGGACAACGTGAAGGCGATTTCGCAGAAATTGGATTTAAACTCAAATCTTATACACATGCAACCATGAGCTCTAAATGGATGTGACCTTAATGTAAAAGGTCACATTATAAAAAAATACCTGGAAAATGGAAGAAAATAACCAATTACCTGTGATTGCCAGAGGATTCTTACACAAGCAACAGATAGAAATCATAAACAAAAAAATTAGTTGATCATGATTTTTTTTATATTTTAAAATGTTAGTATAAACTAAATCAGTGCTAGGAAAGAAGAGAAATTATAACTGAAAAAAAATCTTAAGGGAATTTCTTTGTTAAGACACTGATATCACGGAAATATTGAGATTTCCATGGTGGGAAATACTTTCCCCAAACCCTAATACAATATACACTAATACAAATCTCACTGTGACTAGGGCAGTGCCAAAGTCACTTCTGAAAAGTGAAATGGTAAAATCAGTAGATTAAAAAGCATTTATTAAGAATATGTTAGGCACTGTGAGAAGTACTTAGGATACAGAGATAAACAACAAAAAAAGAGCCCTCAAGGAGTTTACATTCTAATAGAAAAACTATCACAAAATGGGGAAGCTCAAAAAGATAGGGTGGTTCCTGCAGGAGAGGATGGTAGTGAAATCCAGAGGAGGAGGTATGGCTGGTTTGGGCTCTTCCTCAAAATGGGAGTTCTAGGAAGAACTCAACAGTGGGGACCCGCTGCAGAAGCAGAGAAAAAAGGCAGCTTAGTCAATAAAATATAGTGTGGAGAAATGGAAATGCGCAATTTTCAGAAGGAGGAATGTAACTTTATTATTTATATTCCTAATATAATAAATAAATAATAAGGCCATATTAAATTTGTGCAAAATCCCTAACAATAAGAGAAAAAATTATCTCATGTCTGAAGTTTCATTTCATGCTATCAGATTGGCAAAGATGGAAAATAATGGAAACTGTCAATGTTGGCGTCTTATGGGAATGAAGATGAACTGATATATTGTTTATTGGAAGTGCTTTGAACTGGTCCAGTTATTCTGGAAAACAAGCTAATATTACAGGAGAATGAGGGAAATCATCAAGCTTTCCATAGTCTTTGATCAATCTATTACAATACTACACATATGTCCCAAGAAGGATAGTGGCAGAAAAAAACACAGGCATTCTTTGTATAATCAAATATTCCAAAGAAAACTCTTCGTAGCTGCTAAAATCTGAAATCAAAGTGGGTGCTCACCCATTAGGGAATGACTGCACAACAAATTGTGGTATAAAAATGTTGAGTAATATTATTTCCCGTAAGAAATAATGGCTGTTTGGCCATGTATACATGTATTTAATTTATACTTTAACATATGTAACATGTATTGGTCAACCTGCCATCGGGGGGCGGGGACGAGGGGAAAAATTGGAACAAAAGGTTTGGCAATGGTCAATGCTGTAAAATTATCCATGCATATATCTGGTAAATAAAAAAGCTATAATAAAAAAAAGGAAAAAAAAGAAATAATGAGTATTAGGAATTCAGGGAAAGCTCAGAAGATTTGGTTAAAGTGATACAGAGTTAAGAAAATAGAATTAAAAGAACACCATACATTGTAGCTATAATTACATACATCATAACTCTGAAGGAAAAGGAACTTAAATGAATTATAGTGAATACTCTCCTGATGAGCTGATATGGATTATAGCTTTGTCTTCTCAGTAGAGAAATAGGGACTCGAAGGGTAGTATGTGATGGGCAAGCTGTATGAATATTAAGTTGCTTGACTTTATTTAAATGTTTTTCTTTGTTATAGGGATGGATGAAGTAGTGGGAAAGGGGCAGCTGTCTAAATATAGATAAATATATAGAAAGGTAGATATAGATAGTTACCTAGGGTTTTATATCTATATCTATATGCAATTTAAGAATAAAAGGCAACAAGAAAACTTTTTTTCAAAGGAAAATAACTTGAATAAATAATTATATTGAAGAAGTTGGGTTCAATAATATAGTTCAATAAAATATGTAGAATACGGATATGCTATAAGATATTTAATATGTATGGGAATGGCTGCCATCTAGGGGAGGGGGCGGAGGGAAGGAGGGGAAAAATTTGGAACAGAAGGGAGTGCAAGGGATAATGTTGTAAAAAAAAAAATTACCTATGCATATGTACTGTCAAAGAAAATGTTATAATTATAAAAATTAATTTTAAAAAATATATATATTTAAAAAAAGAATAGAAACAGAAAAAGTATGTAGAATACGACTACAATCTATGTGAGATATAATGAGGGTCTAAGATAGTGGTCACTTTGTGAACATTGAGAAGGGGTTGGATGTGAGAAAAATTGTGGAGATAGAAACAGAAAGATATGGCAACTGATTAGAACATTAAGGGAGGGAAAGTGGAGAGTCAAGGATAATATTAAAATTGTGCACTTGGGAGACCAAAAGATGCGTAGATTGTCAAGTTTAATAGATGAGTGGGTTGTAAGGAAAAGGTGCTAACTTCAGAGTTGGACAAGTTGAGTTTGTGAGAAGGGCGAAATGTCCCTAACGAGGTACACTGAAGCTCAGGAGAGAGTCTGGGGCTCAGTATATTAATGCATGCATAATTTACATAGAGATGCTAATTAAATCTAAGGAAATTTACAAGGTCATCAAGAGAGAGTGAAGAGAGAAGAAGGACAAAGGCTAAGTCAAAGCACTGGAATACACTCATTGTTAGAGGGCATAATATAAATAATGAGCCAAATAAATATAAATAATGAAAGGGACTGTTCAAACAAGTAGAAGGGAAGCCAGGAGAGAATAGTATCATGAATCTCACAGTATACAGGGGTCAAGAGAATCAAATGAAATACATATTTTTGAAAGTAAAAAGAAACCCAAATTTTAAAAATTAAGAGGTAATTGACAGCAAATGAGGAAAGAATAAAGAAAGCTATTAGATATCATCCTGTACTCCAACATATACCATAAAGTTAAACATTTTACATTAAATGGAAGTATATTTGAAAAAAACTATTGCATCCTTTCTTCTCTCAGCAGTAGTTCATTGAGGGCCACTTTTCCTGATGTGAAGTCATCCTTGTTGCTTGGATTCTTCAGAGAGTAGTTAATTACTTCTCCCATCAGGACCATAGAAGTCCCTGAGAATACTGGAGATGCTCAAAAGCCAGGAGGCTTCCTCCTTGTGACAGTGAGATTTGTATTAGGCTTTGGGGAAGTATTTCCCACCATGGGAAGGTAAGAACAATTGTTACCAAACGTCCCTTTGAAAATCTGGAATCCTACGACTGAGCATGTGGAGAGGCTGGGAACAAACTTAAAGAATAACGAGAGTGAGGCATCAGTATAGGAAACAAATGAGCCTAAAAGGCAGGGGACTCCTGGCTCTTAGTTACTGGGGCTCTTCCAGCATCTGCAGCCAGAATTCTTCCAAGCATCTTGAAGCGGCTTCCCTTCCCTCCCACAGTGGCAATCCTTCTGGGTCTTCTGGGTTTATCCTCAGTGTGCCGTGCTCTGCTTCTGGTCTCTTCTCTCTGATTTCAAATTATTATCTAGTTGGTCTTGGTTTATTTATTTATTTCTCTGCTCTTGTCTCTTACTGGCCCCATCTTTTCTAATGATGTCAATGGTTGGAGGGAGTGTGTGTGTGTGTGTGTGTGTGTGTGTGTGTGTGTGTGTGTGTGTGTGTGTGTATGAGAGAGAGATAAAGAGATAGAGACAGAGACAATAAGAGAGACACACATAGAGACAGGAATAATCAGAGAGACAGAGCAAGAGTGTGTGTGTGTGTGTGTGTGTGTGTGAAGAGAGAGAGAGAGAGAGAGAGAGAGAGAGAGAGAGAGAGAGAGAGAGAGAGAGAGAGAGAGAGAGAGAATTGCTTTGCTCCCTTTCTATGTGGCTATTCCTCCACTTGACTGATGATGAAATTTCTCTTGATGTTTAAATCCCTTAGGGCACGGTTATTTTGTTTGGTTTGCAAATCACACTGTTCCCTTCTTTATGAAATTAATTTGATAACAAGATCACAGAGTATAGACAATCTCATTTACACATTTTAAAAACCTAAGCATATTTGTTGATTGATTGAGATGGGGATCTATACCTCCTCTCTTATAATATAAAACATACAGATTAGAGACTGAGGAAGTAGAAAATCTCAACCACTTGATATAGGAGAAATTTGGCAAATTATAAGTAAATTCCTAAAGAGAAAGAAAATCCTTATTTCAAATGGTTTTTTCAAGAGGATTATATCCAACACTGCTTAATTATCTCCTACGCTATGTGAACTTTTTACAAATGCAGAGACAAGATACGTGATCAGAAGTAGTCTACGGCCAAATATAGGCTTTATTCTAAAATTAGAAAGAAAGCACAGAAATTAAACTAAACAATATCATTAATGGATGTTGATGAAAAATATTAAATAAAAGATTAGTACATTATCTTTAGCCAGTGTCTTAAACCGTATTCACTAGAACAAGTTACAATTATGCCAGGAAGTCAATGGCAGCTAATTATTTGGAACACTATAAATGCAATAATTTATATCGATAATTATAAAAATCGACTGCATCAATGAATGCATCAAAAAGCTGTTGATAAAATATAGCTCTCTTTGAAGTTAAAAACATAAAAGCAAAGAAATTAAAAGGACCTTTCCTTAATATGATCAAAAGAATCTCTGTAAAATCAAGAACTACCTTTATTGAAAAAGAGAATCACTAAATGCTTCTGCAGTAAGATAAGGACGAAGCTAAGTTGCCCTATGGTTCCCCTATTATTTAATGTAGTGCTAGAAATGCCAGAGATAGCAGTTAGATCAAAAAGGGAAAATGAAGGAGGAAGCATAGGCAAAGAAGGGGGAAAATCATTTCTATTTGCAGACAATATGATGGCTTCCAGAGAGTGCCCCAGAGATTACATGACAAAATTAGTTAAAACAATTAATAGCTTCCCTAAAGTAACAGGATACAAACTAAACCTACAAAACCATCAGTTTTCTGGAATATTACTAAAAAATAGAGGATGAAGAGACAGAAAGAGAATTTCCATTCAAAGTCACTCAATACCTAAAATATCTAGGGGTTAACCTACCAAGACACACTCAGGTCTTTCAGAAATTCAAATGCAGAGTAGTCTTTACAGAAATGAAGCGAGACTCCAATAATTGAAGAAATAGTCATTGTTCATGACTGAATCAGGCCAATATAATAAAAGTGATGATTCTGCCTAAATTAATTTACAGATTTCATGCCATATCAATCAAACTATCATGGGATTTCTTTATAGAAGTAGACAAAATAATAGCAAAATTCATTTGGAAGAACAAAAGGTCAAGAATTTCAAGGGAAATAATGAAAACTGCAAAAATAGAGACTTACCATTACCTAGGTTTCAAACTAGATTTCAACTCAGTAATCATTTACATAATTTGATATTGGTTGAAAAATAGAAAAGTTGATCAGTAGAATAGAATAAACAAGCTAGATATTGAAGTAAACCAACCCAGAAGTCTTGTGAGAGAGAAATTCAACAACACAAACAATTGAGCGAGGAGCTCCCTATTCAACAAAAACTGCCAGAGAAAATGGAAATATTTATGAAAGAAAATGAGTTTAAATCAGCATATTATAGTCCTTGCAACAATAAACTCCAATGCAATGACTAAATCAATGATTGAAAGGCATTTATTAAATTCTTACTGTGTGCTAACACCTGCTGAAGACCGGGGATATCCATTCAAGGAATCAAGACAGTCACTGACCTCAGGGAGCTTACATTCTACTAGGGGAGAACAATACAATCTGGGAAAGGGTTATTGGGGACCTAGGTGGACAAGGAAATGGTCTGGAAGGGGCACAATGGGCTCTGTAAATGAAAAACATGGTGAAAGCTCATCAACTGGTGGATAAACGAACAGGTGGATTAATGGACTTGTGACAATGTCAAAAACCCAATCATTTAAAGGCCTCATTTCTAAAATATAAGACTACAAGCCATTTCCCAATTGATAAGTGGTCAAAGGATATGAACAATTTTCGGATGAAATTAAAGTCATTTCTAGTCATATGAAAAAATGCTCAAAATCTCTATTGATTAGAGAAATGCAAAACTCTGAGTTACCACCTCATACCTCTCAGATTGGTGAAGATGACAGGAAAAGATAATAATAAATGTTGGAGGGCCTGTGGGAAAACGGGGACACTAATGCATTATTGGTAGAGCTGTCACCCTATCCAGCTATTCTGGAGAGGAATTTGGAAATAGGCCCATAAGACAATGAATGCCCTTTGATCCAGCAGTGTCACATCTGGGTCTGGATCCTAAAGAGATCATGAAGGAGGGAAACAGAGATATAGAGAGAGTCAGAGAGATAGAGACAGAAAAAGAGATCAACAAAGTAGGGATTTTAAAATACAATTACTTTCCCTTCTTTTACTCTCTCTATATCTCTGTTTCTAGCTTTCTATGTGTGTCTTTCTGTCTGTCTCTGTCTCTGTCTCTCTTTTTCTCTAGCTTTCTCATGACTCTCTATCTTTGTCTCTCTGTGTCTGTCTGTCTGTCTGTCCATCTCTCTCCCCCTCTCTTTCTGTGTGTGTTTCTCTGTCTCCCTGTCTCTCTCTCTGTAACTGTCTACTTGTTTCTCTCATCTCTTTTGGTAAATTCTGAATAAAAAAATTAATGATACCATGAGATACTTTCAGATTTGTAAAGCCACAAAAGCAAAATAAAGTTAAATTTTACCTTTTCTTTTTGCTTTTACTAAATTTTGTTATCCTTATTTACAACCTATATTACAACCTATATTTAACCCTTTCTTCTCCTTCTTTAGTTCCATTAGGGGTTAAGTGACTTGCTAAGGTGACCCAGCCAGTAAGGGCCTGAGGCCTGTGCTCGGAAGATGAGCCTTCCTGCCTTCAGGTCCCGCACTCTCTCCACTGCACCACCTAACCACCCACCCTTTTGTACATGGAAGCTCATGGTCTCCCTTATCTGTTGAGCCACTCATCTCTCCTTCCCTTATTTAATGAGAGCCCTAAAGCACTGTAGACCAAGAGCTAAGGAGAATGGTCAGCGAGTGATGTGCACCTATTAATCTGTCGATTCCCAAAGTCAGCACCGTAAATCGGCAGTGATTGTCTAGTTAAAGTCGTTTCCTAATTAGTTTCTCCGAGACAGAACTCGCCTGATGACCCTTCCCTGCCTAATCACATAAAGGTCTTTTTGTATAAAGGCAACCTCGGGGTTTAATTGATGTTTACACGTCTGGGCTGCTTTGGGGTTCATTTAGATGGCAAGGCCCCTCGTTTCTTGATTCGGCTCCTGTACCCAAATCCCTGAAGGTTTGGTTCAGAGGAATTTCCAACAAGACTTGACCTACTTTCCTCCTGCTCTCCTTTGCATTAAATAAAGCCCTCTGCACAAAGATGCCACCAAGATTCAAAGGGTCTCTGCTCGGGTGCTCATTTTTCTGGGCCAGCCCAGAGTAAATCCATTGAGATTTGATAGGCACAGAGCCTGTGCCCAGGTTATTCCACCATTGGGCGAGCATCAACATTGAGACAGTCCCCCGTGGTGGAGCTTGCCTGCGCACCCCTGTATTTTTTGCCTATTATACAGTTGTTTATTAACTGTTCCACTTGCCAAGCAGCAGCATGATGGGGTCAGAAGTAGCACCTTGTAGTATCAGAGACGCCCATGGGGACCTCCCAGGCACCCGGGCTTTCAGCTGGGCTCAGGCCAGGACCAGTGGCTATGAAACTGGTCACTCTTCCTTTGTCTCTTTTGAAGTTCCACTGAAATATCACTTTTCTCTGAAGCCGTCCCTGCTTCCTCTTTGGGGGGGATTCTTTTTTTTTTCTTTTTTTTTCCCCTGAGGCTGGGGTTAAGTGACTTGTCCAGGGTCACACAGCTAGGAAGTGTTAAGTGTCTGAGACCAGATTTGAACTTGGGTCCTCCTGATTTCAGGGCTGGTGCTCCATCCACTGCACCATCTAGCTGCCCTTTGGGGGGATTCTTACTGTGTGACCCCGGGCAGGTGACTTAAGCTCAGGCCTCAGTTTCTCCATCTGTCGAGGGAATTTGGCTTAGACTGAGGGGCTCTACGGCTGTTTGTAGAGATCACGGCTCGCTTTGGCCATCTAGGGGAACTTAAGGATCCACACTCAGAGCAGGTCTGTGTTAGGAGAGAGTTGAAGGGAGTGCTAAGTGACAGGTAGGAGTTAGTGAAAATAAAGATGTATTTTTTCCATTGCAGTTCATGAAACCACTGGCAGCCCTTCATGGACTCCTTGGTGGGTCACGGATGCCGGGTTAGCGAGCCCCGACAGATGAAGTCTGAGGCTTCTTACCTAGAGCCTCTCTCTAGGAGGCTACAAATGGCCTTCACCTTGGGCCTTCCAGCTTTCTTCTGCATTTGTGCTGCAGGTCAGACCCAGGTTAGCCCAATGTGCTCGTTGTCCACGTTGTATAGTGTGTTTCTGAGTTGGAGTCTTGTCCTCCTTTAGCACAGAGAATAAGCTCTCTGAAGGCAGGGGCTACCGCCATGTCTTACTCTATCATTGTTTTTTCCTTGTGAAATGAAGGACTTAGAGGAGATAATCCCTAACATCCTACCTTAATGTTTAAGGCACCATTTAAAATTGTTTCAAGACCTGGATCAATACTGTCCGTCTCTACAAAAGATGAAATTTTAGCAAAATATAAAGTGAGTCGTTGTTCTCCTGAGTTTCTTCTTCTCCTGTGGAAACACTGTTCATTCTCCCATCCTTTCCTTCAGAGCCAGAAGGGCAGGGACGGAATCTCCCATCCCAGTTTCTTCATTTTATAGATTATGAACCTGAGGCCCAAAGAAGGAAAACAATCTGCCCACAGTCACACAAACAGTGGTGGAGCGCCAGGGAAGAGAACCAGGGTGTTTTATCTGCGAGAGCACATCAGCCCACCTCTGCCCAGAGGCAGCCAGAGTCCTCCCAGTTTGTATCTGTTTTCAGTGGGCTGTGAATTGGCTAGGGCTTTCTGAGTTAAGTACCATGGAGTCAGAAAATCAGATGGTTTTTAACCTCTATTTGGGTTATATTATATTATATTATTATTATTTATTTTGCCTACATTATTTTTGGTCTATCTTGCCCTTAATTTATTTCTTTTGTATTATTTAACTTGTTAGGATTTCTAGAAAAATGTCAAATAACAGTGCATAAAGGGATAATTCTTAATTTCTTTTTATATTTATGGCACAAGCTTCTAGTAGTTCTTTATTGAAAATAATGCTATAATTGCACTTGCATTTCCTATATCTGATTGCTTACTGTCACAGGGAGGGAAGAAAGGGAAGGGCAAGGGCGGAAAAGAATTTGGAACTCAAAACTTTAAATATAAAAGTAATATAATAGAAAAAAAGAATCACAAAAATGTTTTATTAAAAAAAATATCGAATTGAACAAAACTTATACAAACTTCCAAAAACCTATGTAAAATTGTAGACATTGTTGATATATCCCAAACTCATTTCTGAGCCAGTTATATTAATTAATATGTTATTCAGTCAATAAATGTTTATGGGTCACTTCTTGACTCGGTTTGACTTAGCTTGAAAAGGCCAAGGTCTCCCACTGCATTTGGAGCCATGATTATATCTGGCCATAGCCCTTCCTCATTTCAATCTAATTTCCTGGCAACTCATGATATCACTTCCCCATGGCATGATCCTGTTTGAAAACAAAAAACCTCCCCCCCAAAAAAAACAAACAAACCAATAACTGATCAGTCATATAAAAAAGAAATTATAAAACTTCTATAAAAAAGAAAATAATGCGAGTCTTTGGGTTTAGATATTTTTAACCCCGTTAAATTTAATCATTTTAAAATAGCTCTTGTATCTATGCTTATACACATATATTTCAACTCTATGGAGTTAATATTTATAAATAGTTCAGTAATCAAACAATAAACATAATTACCCACATTAAAAATAACATGCTTTTTAATCATGTTAATAAGTATATATTGTATTTAACATGGGTAATTACATATATATATATATACGTACATATGCACACATACATATATATTTACAAATAATGAGAGATGTGAAGAGAGTATCAATGCATGTGCTACTTTGTGAAAAAGCTTTTTCTCGAATTACTGACCCAGTCTTGTATGTTTGCTTTTAACACGTATAATTACGTTAATTGTTTCCAATTGTTGAAATATCCCTGCATCCTTGCTGAGAATTTTGCTGGACATTAATGCAAAATTTTGAGAACATGTTGACTTAGTATTCTTCCTTAGATTTTCTTTTAATTTTTAAATAAATATTCATAGGTGATATTGGCCACTGGTTCCCTTTATTGCTTTTCCTTGCCTAGTTCAGGAATCCAGATTCTATTTGTCTCATTCTCACAGTTTGCGACAATGCTTTCTTTCTCGATTCTTGAGAGTAATTTCTATGGGCTGGCATTAATTGCTCTTTTATCATTTGCTGCAACTCTCCTATACATTCTTTTTCATCACAGTTGTTTCTCCATCTTTCCCACCATTGGGGTTGTTTTAGAGCAAGGTCCATTTCATTTGATGAGATTAGTTTCTCATTTCTCTCATCGAAACCCACAAACAAGGGCATCCCATTTTTGCTGATGAAACAGCATTTATTTTTAAATTCTCAGCTTTACTGGCATATAATTGTGTTTAGCAAATCCTTGTAAGTTATTTTTGTTTTTCCTCTGTTCATAGAGATTTCACCTTTGTTTTTTAAATGACAGTTCAAGCCCCATGCTCTTTCAAATTCTGTTTTTGCTAAAAAAAAAAAGATACCTTTCCGCTGTCGGCTAAGGTTTCCATATCCTTCCAAGGGGGATTTTCCAATGAATGCCTAAAGAGATCATTTGCAATGATTTATAAACTGAGGCTGATGTGGGAGGCATTTGGAGGGCAAGAAACTTTCCCGAAACCCGCACGTCCTGTGCCGAGGCCGCCACCTCCTTCTCCCTCGCGGGGCTAGCCCGGGCTTTGGTCCGGCACATGGCCTGCTGGGGATGGCTCGGCCCTGGGTGCCCTCGCCCCACTCCCCCTGCTCCTGGCAGAGACCCCTCCCGGCTCCTCAGCTGGTGTCCTGCTGGTCTCCTTGATGGCTGCCCAGCAGGCCACCTCCCCGTTCTGGAATTACTCCATTACCAATAATGGGAATTTCTGCCTCTTGTCCTGAGCATCGAATGGAAAAATTCAGCCTTGTGTGCGCAAGTGGTTTTTGCTTCATTATTCAGAGAGTCTTTAGGCTTATACTCAACCCAGTTAACCACATTAACATATTTAAATCACAATTAATTGGAAAATTACAGTAAGGTGTAAAGTGGGAATCATTTCTTTTAAATGAGCACTCCATGCTTGTTGGTGCAGTTGGGACCGTTTGTTCCTTGCCAGGAAACCAGCAAACATTAGAACCCATGAGCCGGCTCCCCCCACATGTGAGCCTGACCAAGCGTGCCAGTCTACCCGTGGGCGAGACCAGGAGCCCGGAGGCCTGGGAGAGCCGGGCAGGGCCTGGGAGTCCCAACCCGGCCTAGCCTCGGAGCCGGCTGGGCCTTGGACACCTTCTTCTCAGAAGAGGCCCAGGAAACGTGAGCGATTCCATCAAGCTTAGTTTTTAAATAAGATACCGTAGTTTTACTTCTTATTAAATAATATCGGAAGCAGTGTGGAATCAAGATCTCCTGATCTCAAACCCCACGTTTTCTTTGCTTCCCTCTGCCCTGGACAGTGTCTTGTGGAAGAGAAATTAGCTGTGGAAGCATCTCCAACCCACCGAGCCCCACCGGGGTCAGATCTCCCCAGCACCTGGGGCTGGGCAGAAGAGGGCTGCGGCCCGTCCTGATCCCAACGCTCGTTATTATCATTCTGCTGGGGTGCAGGGAGGGCCGGGTCAGAGGCTGAGAAGGACAGAAGCTGGTCCTTGGTTCAGAGGGGGAGGAGTCGGTCTGCAGCTGCCGGACCCCTGGCACCCCCTTCTCCCGGGCTGGAGCACCGCTGGTCCGCTGGCTGAGCTTTCTGGGAGATCATGGCGGCTTTGGGCCTGGAGCCTCTGGGACTCCCCAGCTCTGAGAGCCTGCGACTTCTGAGAGAAAAATCCTCATTCCGGAGCCTGTGGGGGCCACAGTGTTAGCGAGGGGCCTGGGGAAATCCAGGGATTGGAGGGAAGGGTTTCTGGGCCAGCTCGGAGTTCCTGGTCCCATTTATAATCCAGGGACCAATAACTTACACATACACTCACACACACACACACACACACACACACACACACACACAATCACACAAGGCAGGTGAACCAAGTGTCCTGGAAGGGCTGAGGAAGAAACAGGGAATTAGAGCGAGGAAAGGCTTATTTTCCTTCAGTTCTGCCTGAGCATCTCAGGGCCAGCAGAACTCCCAGCATTCCCCAGGACAAGTTCAGATGTGGAAATCAGCAGTTAACGATAACTGGGTGAGGGCTGGACCTCAGTTTCCCCATCTGTACAGAATGATGTCCAAGCTCCTTGTAGCTCCTGTTCCAGACTGAACTCCTTTGGGCCCCGTGTCTGCAAACTGACCCTTGCCACAGAACTCACAACTGCAGGGTTTTCTCAGGGTTGGGGGGACTGCAGCAGCCACCAGGCTGACCAGACTGGAGCAGCAGTGGTCAGGACCACACCTGGCACTGGGGAGGGCAACCTCATCACTGCCAAGGCAGCCCGGCTATTCCTCACTGGTCTTGTTAGGAGGAAGCCTTTGCTGACATGGAATCAATCCTGCCTTGACCCACTTCTCCTTGCTCTGTCCTCCAAGTCAGGGATGAGCCCCCTTCTCTCCAGGACAGCCTCCAGATGGTGGAAAACAGCTCCTGGAGGCCCGGAGCCTTCTCTTCCCCAGATTAATTATTCCCAACTCCTTCAGCCCTACTCCTATGAGCCAAGGCAAGGCTCTCCCCAGGCCTGAGGCCCATACCTCCTTTTTGGTGAAGCTTTAAGACCCCTTCTCCCACCTTTTCAATGCATAAAACAATGTACATGGGATCACGAAGAATCACATAAAATCCGGTTATTTGAATGTGAAGAAGCCACAGCGACCACGTTTTTCTGGCCCTCTCTGGGTCTGGGGCCTGCGTTAGCCCTGTGGTTTCTGTGGGCCGGTCAGTGAGTCTCAGATATTTCCAGATGGAAAGTAAACTTTCTAGTCTCCATCTTCTCTGGCCCCTTCCTCCCCTCAGTCTCATTATCGAGAGCCTGCTCTGGGGCTGCTTCTGCTCCAGCACCACCGGCCATCAGGCTCATCACGTGGGGTTTTGCCTGGTTGCAGGCGGATAATTAGGGTGAGGGCCTGCTGAGGACAGGAGGCTCCACGAGGAAGGGAAGAGCAGCTGAGCAGTGGAGCCTGTTGCAGGTGGACCACTTGTGGAACTGCCACTGGCCAGTTTATTAGGATTAAAGGTGGGTATTAATGCCAGGCAGGAGTCCCTGGGAACCTCAAGGCAGCTGAGTGCAGAGGTTAAACTCCAGAGAAGCCTTGCTGAGAACGGTGGGTAAATAACACTTAGGCCAGAAGGAGGGAATGGGCCGAAAGTCAGCGAAGAAAAAGGCCGAATGCTGTCTGTTCTCATGCACTAGAAGCTGAGCTTGCTGGGAGTAGAGTTCCTGAGCCCAGGAGCAGGACCGCCATGTTACTAACCACAGGTCCTTCAAGACACTGAGTGAAAAGTAAATGTTTATTAGCTGTTTTCCAATAAGACACAAATCTAGATGATTGCTCTATTATAATGGATGATAGATGAAAGAGTGAAAAGACAATGCTGGCGATGTCTCCTAAAGAAAGATGATCCGAACAGGGCGAGTTCTATGAAAGAAGGGCCGATTTTAAAATGAGATGCGGAATTCAGAGGTGCAAAGGGTGACTCAAGGCAGAACAGGGTGAACGGAGAAGGGAATCTCAGAGAGCAGGAGGGAAGGGAGGGCAGTGTCTCCCAGCTGGCCAAGGGCAGTGATGACCAGTGGACGGCTGGATGTTGCATGGTTATTATGGCAATAATAATCACAATAATCAGAGGAGGACGATTGATAGATGTTCCTCGATCACATGATAAATGTATCAAAAACACGCAAAAACCCTTCTGGGACAAATGATGCTGGGGCCCCCATAAAGGCTGACCCTCGCCCCGGCCCTTAATTTCCTTAAAAAAGAGATTTAATCTTCCGTGAGCTCCTGGGGTCCTGTGGATTCTCAGTGTTTACAAGCAGTTTCAGGTGCATGAGAATGCCCGGCGATCTCCAGAGGAGCGGAGGCAGCCCACGCTGTCCAGGGGGACTTGGGTCCGAGGTTTGGGCCAGGAGGGAGGGCAGCCAGGCCAGGCCTGAGCTCCAGACCTGCTGTCAGGGCTCTCGTTTCATTAGGGTCCAGGGGATCCGGGCAGTAGCTGATTTCTCATTCTCTTTCCCCCATTCTCAGGCTCCTCTGTTTTCTTCCCTCAGATCCCCCCTCCCCAGTCTCTCCTGCTGTAGGCTTTCTACATTCTGGACCACCTGCTGCTTATGTCTATGAACCGACTCCTTCTTGGTGATGGAGGAGAGAGATCGATATTAAACTTGGGGCTCCGTGTACCCCACGAGCTTCCTGAAAGCCAGCTGAATAGCTCACAGGCAAAGACAGATGCAGGGAGAGCAGTTAATGAGTGAACTAATGAAATCCCCCTGCAGTTTTTTACTGTGTGTCTGTGGTGGATGTGTGATGTGCCCACAAGTGGGCTCAGGGAAGGAGGCGGGCCTGGTGGGTGGGGTGCTGGCTGCCACAAGAAACACAGCTGGCCCCTTAGTTACCTGCCTGGAGGCTCACCTGGGCCCCAGTACGAAGGCAGCCTCCCAGAAGCCTCTCCCACTGAGCTCTCATTTCAGATGGGAAAAAGCGGAGATCCAAGGCAGGACCAAAATGGACGAGCAAATGTGGCGCAGAGGACTCTGCTGAGAGCCCCTGGGCCAGGGCTGGACAAGGGGCCAGTTTCTAGGACATTGTCTGTCAGTGACTAAAAGAACCGTGGACAGGTTGCCCCCTCTGATGAAATGGAAGGTGATGGAGGGAGTTCCCTCCTGACATTTCAAAGCCACTCTCCTGCCTCCATTAGAGTTGGGTCCAAAAGGACCTTCACTACCACAAAGTCCAGCCCCTCATTCCATAGATAAAAGAAATTCCAGCTCGTCTCTGGTCACCCAGGAAATAAAACGAGTCCATATTCCAACTCGGGTCCCAGATCATTATTCCATTGCTTTTGTCTGAGTATAAAACAAGGAGAGTTTGGAGTGTTTTTCCTCATCTTCTGTCCTTTAAAGCCCAATCCTGAGGCTGTCACAAAACATTGTTGAGAATACTCTTTCCCTTCAAAACCCAGTCTTCGTGCCCTTTTCTAAGTGGTTCCTACTGAATGTCATGTACTAAGCTCTCTGTACGGGGGCCTTTGTCCCCTCTTGGACCGAGCTTCATGAGAGTATTTTGAGCGTGTTTGGGTCAATCCAGCTTCCCCAACCTGGCTCACTGTGGGCTGTGGATCACTTAACATTTGTTGAATGACTGAATGAGTGAATAGTCTGGAGGTCAGCAAAGTTAAAAGCCCAAAACAAGCTGGAACTTGCTGGAGGGGAAGCTGCATCCAGAGAACAAAGAAGCAGGTGCTAACTTCAGAAAGATGGGAGGATGTGTCCCTAGTTCCTTCTAATTTTATTAATTTCTCTCAGAACAAATTTCCCGAGTGTGTCACGTGCCCATCCTGAATGAGGGTTTTATTTTATGATCCAGTCCCAATGAGGGAGAGGGGCTGAGGAAATGCCAAGGATGCTGAAGCCCATCTTGCCCTTCTCTGCAGCCCATGTTCCTTGTTCCTCTCAATTACTTCTGACAGAATAATCACTCTTGCCAGGTGACCCAGGCCAAACAGGTGGCCACAATTTCAAGGAAATCCAGGACTGGGTTTTTGATGACCTCTGTAATAGAGGTTTGACTCAAACCTGACATGGTTTCTGAGAAGACTTTTAAAATGGGGGCTCAGCATTTCTGCATGGAACCTGGAGAAGTCTTCTATAACTGGAAGATTTGATTGGGTGATAGCTAAACATGTTGTTATTCAATCATTTCAATTATGTCCAACTCTTGGTGACCTTGTTTGATGTTTTCTTGGTAAAGATTCTGAAGTGATTTGACATTTCCTTCTCCAGCTCACTTTAGGATTTTGATTAGGAAACTGAGGCAAATAGAATTGAGCAGTTTGCCAAAAGTCATGTGGCTAGTAAGTGTCTGAAGCTGAATTTGACTCTAGAACAGGTGATCTACCTACTGATAATGAGTTAGTTCTCCTAGAAAAATGTAATTCTGCATCCTAGAAAGAAGGATAGAATTTTCTTTTCTTTACCTTTATTTCTTTTTTGGTGTGGAAATGCATACAAGACAGTAAAAAGAATGTGAAACTTGGAGATTTAGGATCTGAGGGTGAATCCTAGCTGTGCCATTTATTACCTTTGTGATCCTAGGCAAGGCATTTAATTTCTTTGATATTTTGTTTCTTCATCTGTAAAATGAGGAAATTGAACTAGACATGCTGCAAGTCCCCTTCCAAATCTAGGTCTCTGCTTCAAGGATTGATATAGGGTGAAGTCCAAGGAACCAAGAAAATGATGTTCCCCATGACTACAAAAATAAAATATCAAAGAAGAAAAAACCCAAAGATTTGAAACTGAATTAATTATAATTGTAATGACTCAGGATAGTCCCAGCAAAGACCTGAAAATTCATGGTAGATTTGCAGTTTCATGTGCAATCATCATTTTTAAAAATTGTACTATATTTTTATTATACTGTTATGTTCCAGAAATTAAAAATAAAATAATAAAAGGACCATCAGGGATTGCAAGCTGGGAGGGGTCCTTCATTTTCCAGAAGAGGAAACAGAAACTTTGGGACCTTATATGTCAGCATCGGAGGGAACTGCCCAATGTAGTTTTTTCTCCTTTTCTTCAGAGGTGTGGGACTAGTTATGTAGAACATTGCATACACTGCCAAATGTACTTCATATGCTAGTTTCTTTCTTGTTAAAATCCTTGCAGGCAGAGCAACTCCATTGCTCACATTGTTCAAATGTCAAATGTACACTTGACAAAAAAAAAAAAATCAAAACCTATGGAGAACTTACACATGGCAAACACAAGGCGTATCCTCTTCAGGGAAGGTGCTGTGCTCTATGAAGAAACTAAAATTGAATTAGCTCATAAGAAATGTGAGATGTGCAAAGTTAGAGAAGCCACCCCAAATGTTCATAAGAACTATTTCTGCCTGACTTGTGGCAGAGCATCCTGAGCTCTTATTGGATTGATCAACCACAGTTAGACACACACTGTAACTCAGCTAACATAGTGATGTCATTTTGGTGCTCTTCAAGAACGAAGGACATCGGGCAATGAGATTCATGTAAAATGACAGGACTATAAATAATAGTTTTAAAAGCCCATCAAGCTTCAGTGAAAAAATTGAAAATCTTCTAAGTAATCCAGTGGGTGTCAGAGTGATCTTTGAGATGTTTAGGAATCAAGGTCAAAGTAAGTGCAAATAATTCCAAAAGGGCATCTTTTTGGAATCAGCCTAGGTGAAGCTTTATAATAATAACAATACAAATAATTATAGTAGCTAATTTACAGAGTTCTTACTATGTGCCAGGTACTCTGCTAAGCGTTTTATAATTAATACCTCATTTGATCTTTGTTGAGTGACATCATTAGTTTGACATCAGGTTGACATTCTTAAACTCATTACAAGTACTGGGGATGATTCCAGTTCTTCCGAAACTGCTTCTGTTCGTGTCTCACTCCTATCAAAGGTTGCAAATTCACAAGTGACAGGCTCTCAGAAAAGAGGTGAAAGGAGCTTTAGAGGTCAGTCAACAAGAATATATTAAGTGTCTACTATGTGTCAGACACTGTGTTAAACACTGGTGAATCAAAAAGAGGTAAAATATAGTCACCACTCTTTAGGATATCACAATAGAATGGAAGAGTCAACCAAAATTATGTACAAACAAGCTACAAACAGGACAAGCATAAGTTATTTTTACAGAGAGAGAACACAATAAATAAGAGAGGATGGAGGAGGCTTCCTGTAGAATTTGGGTTTTAGGGCTTGAAAGAAGTCAGAGAAACCAGGAATCAGAAAGGAAGAAAGAGGGGGATCCATTGGGGACAGTCAGAGAAAATCCCCAGAGTCTAGAGATGGAGTTTCCTGTTTGTGGAGCAATAAGGAGGTCGATGTCACTGAACTAAAGAATTTGTATTGAGGAATAAGGTGTAAAAAGACTGGAAGGTAGCAGGACGACAAGTTATATTGTTGTTATTATTTAGTCATTCTGTTGCATCCAATTCTTTGTGACTCAGGGGACTATAAGATGCTGTTATTGTTGTCTATGGGGTCTTCTTGGCAAAGGTGCTATTTGATATTTCCTTCTCCAATGGAAAAAGGCAAATAGAGGTTAAATGGCTTGCTCAAAGTCACACTAGTGAGTATCTGAGACCACATTTGAACTCAGGTCTTTCTGGCTCCAGGCCCAGTCTTCTATCCACTGAGTCATCTAGCTACCTACTGTGTTAGATTATAATGGAATTTAAATGCTGAACATAAGTTTTTGCTTTGCTTCTGAAGGCATGACCAGATGTGTACTTTAGGGCAATTACTTAGGTATCTAAATGGATAATGGAATGGAGTGGGGAGAGACGATAGACTACCTCATCCCACCTCAGGAACTCCTGCAGTAGTCCAGGTGTGAAGTGATACAGGCCTGCATCAGGATGGGGACAATGTCAGAGGAGGGAAAGGGGCACATGGAGAGATGCTGCAGAGGTGAAATCTGTGAGAGATAGGAAAGGTGAAACTGACAGACATTGCAGAGGTGAAATCTGAAGATGCTGCAGAGGTGAAATTGATAAAAGATGTGGAGGTGAAATTGACAAGAGATGCTGCAGAAGTGAAACTGAGAGATGCTGTAGAGATGGAATTGGCAAAAGATGTGGAGGTGAAATACACAAGAGATGTTGCAAACTTGAAATCTAGAAGAGATGCTGCAGAGGTAAAATCTGAGAGAGGCTGCAAAGGTGAAATCAAGAAGAGATGTGGCAGACCTAAAATCTAGTAGTGATGCTGCAGAAATCTAGGAGTGATGCTGGTGAAATCGATGAGATATAGGAAAGATGAAATTGACAGAGATATTGTGGAGGTGAAATCAACAAGAGATACTGCAGACTTGAAATCTATGAGAGATGCTGCAGAAGGTGAGATTAATAAGAGATGCTGCAAACTTGACATCTAGGAGAGATGCTGTAGAAATGAAATCCGGGAGAGATGCTACAAAGATGAAATTGACCAGAGATGTGGAGGTAAAACCAACAAGAGATGCTGCAGATTTGAAATCTATGAGAGATGCTCCAGAAGTGAAAGATATAGCCACAATGAAATCATAAGAGATGTTGCATTTATGAAATCAACAGGCCTTGTGGCAGCAGCTTGGATGTGGGGAGGGATTGAGAAAGTGATGAGTCTAAAGTGACATCTAGTACATGCCTTCATTTTGCAGATGAAGACATTGAGATGGTCCAAGGTAACATAGAAAGGATGAAGCTAGAAGTTGAACATAGTTCATTTGTCTCTTGATCCCAAGTGTGAAGTCCCCAGTATACTGAGCAAAAGCTCCTACTTCAGATGCCTGAATAAGTTTGTCTGTCCAAGGCCAACCTGTTAAATGCAAGAATTTAAGTATCTCCACTTTTGTAACAAACATTTACTTTTACAGAAATGAAGAAATCCCACTGTGGGACCTTTAAGTGAATGTCTTTTCTTTATATTTGCCTGTTGGATAACCAGCTTCATTTAGCGGTGATATGTTTGTAATGATTGATATTGTTCTGTAAGGACTGAATAGGACCTTTTTTGGGATGTGAATAGAATATTTATGATGGGAAATTTAGACTGCATCAGCCTGGTTACCTGCTTATAGATTATCAGAGGGATGGATTCTTGGTTTTGTTTCTTTGAATTTTGGCTAAGATGGTGTGAAAATATCTGCTTTATAAATAGGGAGACATTTTCAAGACATGGTCTACCTTGAGCAAACAAGAGAACCTGTCACCCAGAGCACTAAAAGATAGAGGGTAAAAGAATAAAGCAGCAGTGTATCAGAAAGCAATCTTTGAGGAGAGAAAAAGTACCAAAGGATTTCTGTTAACATGGTACTGGGGACGGTGGGGTGGCTGATGGGGAGAGAGGAGGGAAACAAGACCACCAGGAGACCAACCCTGACAAGACCATGGTGCACTGCCAAGAACAAGCTGAGAAAAAGTTCATCTTCAGGGAATTATGGTGTGAGGTGGAAAAAACAGTGTTTGCTGAGGCCCCCAGATGCAGACATCAAGAAATAATTCTCTGGTATTGGTAGGAGACCAACTCCTCTTCACTCTACCATTACACTCTCTCAGGTTCTTCTCTCTCTCTTCCTCCCCAACCCTTTTTGACTCTTGTCTCTCTGTCTTTCTGTTTCTTGATTTTTGAGTCTTTTTGGTTTGATTTTATAATGCAAAATATCTGCTTGAAAGCTAAAAAAAGTCATTTTCTTTTGACTTCTGTTTTTAAGTATATGTTTTCCCTGCTAAAACAATGCCCTCCATGAATTCCATTGGGCCCCCTGTGGCAGAGAAGGGGAAGAACGGTGGGAGGGGGGCCTGAGAGCATCTTGGAGAGCAAAATGTGAGCATGTTAATGTCTATACATACACAACTAGTGACCTCAAAATGACAACAATTGGTTCAATTCAGTTCAAAGATAATAATATTGGCGAGTAGGGGAAAAAAAAAACAAAAAGAATTTTATATGAGAGTTCTCAGTCCTAGATCCTCTCTTTGTCATTTAATTCCTGGATGATTGTGCACAATCTCCTTCCTCAGTTTAAGCTTCAATTTTCCCATCTGTAAAATGAGGGCCTTAATCTAATTCAGTTTCTTAACCTTTTGGCAGTTTGGGAAAGCTTATCTTCTCAGAATCATATTTTAAATGCAGAAAATAAGATATGTTATATTTAATATATATTTATACATAAATATATATTTAATATACTGATAACTAGTTCCTTTATGAACCTAGTTATCAGTATATTAGTTACTGAAATAGTTATCTGTATATTAATACTGAATTAGTCATCAGTATTATTAGCTACTGAAAGAGTGATCAGTATATTAATATTGAAATAGTCATCAGTATATTATTGGAAGAGTGATCAATAAATTAATATTGAAATATTCATCGGTATATTAGTTATTGGAAGAGTTATCAGCATGTTAATATTGAAATAATCATCAGTATATTAGTTATTGAAATAGTTAGCAGAATGTTAATATTGAAATAGATACCAGTATATTAACAGCAAGAGTAAATTTCTGGACCCATGGTCTAGATGGTCCCTTGTATCATGGGCCACATGACCCACCACTGGAACCTGCTGTTGTTGGTCAAAGGAAATGACCAAGAGCCCTCCATCCGTCACTGGTGTTTTACTCACTGGTGGTTTTCCAGAAACCAGTGGCAGCTTGGGAAGTAGCTATGGTTCCATGGCATCCAGCCTTGGTGGAAAGCAGCAGCCCACGGCAGCCCCACCCGCACATGTGCACACGGTCCAGAGCGTGGCGGCCAAGCCAGGTTTTGTTCCTTGGACAGCCCCTCCCCACGGCCTCTGCTCCGAACCCACGCCAAGCTCCAGATGAAGTGCACAAGAGGCTCCTGATGGCTCTGGTGGAGCCTGCAGCGCCTGCTTATCACTGCTCGTGTGTTAGTGTGGGTAATGGCTCCCGCCGTGCAGGGATGCTCGCACGAGGCAGGTTAATTAAACCTTAATTTGACTCTCCTGGCTTATCTGGGTCTGGCTTGAAAATGACTCCATGTGGCTCTCTGCCTTTGTGTGCCTTAGCAAAGCAGGGCTGGGAGGCCCTCGTCTAAAAATGGGCCGGGCCTGATTGGGCAGTTTTTAAGGAAGGCGCCAGCCGGGGCCTTCATTCTTGGACCATTGGGCATTTGTGGCCCAGCATCCCGGCCCAGAGTCCCCTGTGCACCCCGACTGGCAAGGGAGCAGCCAGCATCCGGGAGAGGGCCATTCCATTCACGCCGACAATGTGGAGTCTAGCCCGTGTACCCAATTACTGCAAACACATCTGGAAGTTTGGAAACCTCCAAGTTCCCTACTTTTCCCATTTTTTCTTTCCTCTCTCTTTTTGGCAGTTTTGCGCCAGACGCTCTCTCCTCTTCCCCCAGCCCCCACTTTGTCTCTCAAAATTATGGACAACTAAGATAATTTCAAGGAAAGTGCAGATGTACACAGAAGTATCTACTACTAATAACACATAGGTCCTATCCCTTCCCCCATATATAAGAGAGAAAGTCGGAGTTAGGAAGATCTAATTTATATCATTCCTTTGAGTCATGCTTGCTTTATGACTATGAGCAAGTCATCTGACCTTTTAGTGTGGCAAGTAACCCTCTAAGATTATGAATAAGAGGACAACTGTAGGAAAACAGGACTGATATCAACAATAATCATAGTAAAAGTACAATGTGGGTGTTCATGATCTATTGAATTAAAAAGACATTCCTCAGTCCCTCAGGTTTATCCTTAAGTCCTAAGAAGGAAGTAGAGCCATGCTTTGGGGACACAACCAGAATGTGCATGGATCCTGATGAGGGATTGGAAGAGCAGCTTTGGGACTTACATGTGTTACATATGCAAAGTAACTTAAGGAAAAAAAATGGCTAAGAGCCAGGAGGATTGGAAAAGTTCTACATAGGAAGTAGAACCTGAAGGAAGTTGGTTGGAGATTCTGCAAGGAGGAGGCATGAAGGAGAGCCTTCTAAAACTGTGCAAAGATGGGGACTGAGATCTGTAGTTTGTCAGTCCCTGGCTCAGTGCACTCTGTTTTCTGAATCCAGTGGAAGTAAATGGAACCAATAGATGCCATTGCTCTCTAGAAATAGAAGATTGTTAAGGAAGTTACAAACTATTTGCTACATATCTCAGCTTCCCAAATATACATGAAGAAATTCTCTCCCGATGACCAACAGAAAGACTGATCGACTCTCGCCGCTGGCGTCACCATTCTCAAGGAATTCTGTATGGAATAAATTCCAGGCCAAAAAAATACAATAGAATCCACAGATTTCAAACTGATGACTTTATCCAATCCTCTTCACTTTAGAAATTTATTAATTCGGTTTTTCAATAGAGAGTCAATAAGCACCTATTAAGTGAACATTATGTTGGCTGTTAGGGAGATACAGAGTTTAGCTAAGATATGCTCCTTGCCCTTAGGTTGCTTACCTCTGAAGAATGAAAACAGATGCAAGCATAGATAAATAAATATATACATATGCTTATATATGCACACATACACACACATATATATACATACAAACACACACATACACACACACACGCATATATATATTATGGGGGTGAGAGAGAAAGAAAGAGATAGAGACAGAAAGAGAAAAAGAGACAGAGACAGAGGTAAAGGGCAAGCACTTGATATAAATTATATCAAATTCAGGAGGAATATAAAAATAATGGGGAGAGAGTATTAAAAGAAAAGAGAATAATACGAAAAAAAGAAGGCACACAGTTCCTGATTCTGAATTGTGTGAGTTTGGGGGATTAAAAAAAGAAAAAAAAATGCTATTTTATAAGAATAACTTTTATTTCTCAAAAAACATGCAAAGATAGATCTCAACATTCACCCCTGTAAAACCTTCTGTTCCAAATTTTCTCCCTCCCTCCCTCTTTCCTTCCTTCTTCCTCCCTCCCACAGACAGCAAGCAATCCAATATAGGTTAAACCTGTGCAATTAAAAGAAGAAAATAAAATAAAAGAAAGGAACTGGGACCTGAGGGGGTTCCCATAATGTGGGGGAATAGATAAAAATCATTGTATCTAAATGTAACATGATATTACTGAGTCAAAAGGAATGATGAAAGATGATTTCTGAGAAACTCAGATGAGCAGAATCAAGAGGACAACTCGAGTAATGACAAGTGTGTGTATGTGTGTGTATACACTGTATCTGAGTACAGAACAACTGAGGACAAGTTAGATCCTAGAACATGGCTGCTGCTCAAATGTGTCACCCATTTTCTGACAGCAACGGTAGATTCCAGGTACAGAATAAGACACCGAGTCTTGTAAAAGGCCACTGTGTGAATTTTCTTTCCTTGACTCTGCTGATTTGTTTCAGAGTTGTTTTTTTGCCTGTTTTTCCTGAAAAAACCTCCTGAGGTTTCTCTCCACTCTGTCCTCCTCCATTCAGACATCACAGTTATTTTCCTAAAGCAAAGATCTGATCACCTCCCTCCTTCCACAATGCTCACACTCAGTCAGCTTCAGTGGCTCCCTATTGCCTCCAGCACCAAACAAAAACTCTCTGTGATTCGCCTCCTCCCAGCTTCCCAGCTTTTGTCTACGTCGCTCCTACACATGCACTCTTCGATCCAGCGACACTGGCCTGCTGGCTGTTCCCAGAACAAGACCCTCCATCTCTTGGCTCTGGGCGCTCTCTCTAGCATCTGTCATGTCTGGGATGCTCTCTGTCCTTATCTCTTTCTTCCAGGTTCCCTGGCTTCTTTTAAGTCCCTCGAACTAACTCTCACTTTCTATAAGAAGCCTCTTCCAATCCCTCTTGATTCAAGTGGTTTCTCTCTTTTAATTATTTCCTATTTATCCTTTCTCTAGGGATTTGGGCAGAATGAGGTTAGCAAAATGATGCCAAAAAAAGAAAAGGGAAAAAGTGTAGAAAGCAATGAAACATTTTAAAAAGTGCCCAGGAACCAAAGGGCATTTACAAGGAAGCATAGACAAACATGACAGTTTCGAGCATTCTACAGTGAATTTATTAATACTTTTACAAAGCAGGTGGTACAGATCCAAGATCGACATTTTCATGCCCAATTATCTCTTGTTTATATATGAAAATCTTATTTTGTGCTATTTAAACTCAAAATAAAAACATCCCCCCAAGTTCCAGTGTGTTCAGGAGCTCCTAACAGTGCACTCGATTGGGAGCCAGTTGGGGCAAATAGCACAAAATGAAGGCCTTGGTCACTGCCTTGTAAGAGCAGGAGATAGAAAGCATTTACCTTATTAACCTGGGGCCCACCTTTTCAAAGATCTACCCAGCATTTGTGGAAGGAGATAGGATAATGTACCAAGAAGTGGTGGAAACTCCCCGTCTCTGTGTCCTTGTCCTTTCCTACTGTGGCCTCGTCTGCTCATATCCCCATTGCCTCAAAGTCCTGGTTATTGAGCTCAGTCCCCAGGGCTTCCTTTGCTCTTTATCATAACTCTTAATTTCCAGATCTGATTCTTTCTTAGAGCCACAAGTGCTTTTTTCTCTCTTGCTGTAGAGCTGATAAACAACAAGTCTTTGATAAACTTTTATGATCTGCAAGACTATGCAAAACCCTGGAGACACCAGTGGGGAGCAAAGAGAGAGAGAGATCCCCCCTCAAGAAGCTTCCATTCTAACGGATGACAAATTCTTCTCCATCTTCCCGCTCCTCTAGGCCTTTTGTGAGTCCTCCCTTGTCCTAATGGGCGCCCCCACCTCCCAAATAACCCCCCTCACACCATGGGTTTTCTTCTAGGCAGAGGTCTCCGGGGTCTGTGAGCAGTGCTTCGCCCTTGGACTTCCATGAAGAGAGAACTAGGCTGGCAACTTTGTATAACTCTGCCTCACTTACAGCCAATTGATGCGCAAGTCAAGACATCACCTCCTGATGTCACTGAACCTCTGAAAATGAAGAGTGAAAGACAAACAACAGAAGTTATTATAGAACAGGATGGAGGAGAGGAAATCTCCCTCTTCACTCATGGACCATGACTTTTTGTCATCCACTCATCCAAGAGGAGGCTCTGGACCCAGGAGGGGATTAGAGACATGGGAGGGATCTCAAAATAACGAGAAACCAAAGGAACCATGGGCCCGGCCAGTCATGGGAAAGCTAGCTGCCCGTCCCATCGGGGCATCTTCTGCAGGCTTTGTAAAAAGAGCAAAAAGATCTCCACAGGTTTGTTTGCTTATATTTCTTAATAACTTCTTCCTCATCCTTTCTCTTACTTGTCCCTTCCTTTTTTTTTTTTTTTTTAATCAACTCAGCCAGTGATTAACTTGTTTGGAACAGCCCTATTTCCCCCCTCATCCCTGCCTCATAGAACTTCATTCCTAGTAGAAGAAATGTTTTTAAATCACTTAATGAGACTGCTTCCCTTTTCTTTACTTTGTGTCCCCAAAGTTCAATATATGGGCTAGCACTTGATTAATATTTTGCTTTAGATTGAAATGAATTGACTTAAAATGATTTTGCCGTTGACTCTGCTAAAGATCAAGGTGACATATCATGGTAGCCCTGAGAAGGCCTTTGTTAGAAACACACACACCCACACATATCCACACACATACACACACACAGACACACACACACACACTCACATACAGAGACAGAGACACAGAGAAACAGAGACATAGACAGAAAGGGACGGAGCAGAGAGACCGACTGAGGTAGAGAGAGAAACACAGAGATATCAACAATAGCAGACAGTCTGCTGACCATTTACCTGGCAAGGATGCTACAGAAAGATTTTCCCATGTTCTCTTGATACTCTGTCTTCTATGAGGTACTAAATTGTGTTTTCTCCTTTTCTATGATATGAATTGTTTTGTTTTCCATTTTGCTTTGGAGGCTGACAGGAGAACATTATTTAGGATATTTGTATTTAGCTTTGCTTCTTTTGCCTTTTCTCTCCCTCCCCTCCCATTCTCCTTCTCTCTTCTTTTCCTCTTTCCTTCCTTCCTTCCTTCCTTCCTTCCTTCCTTCCTTCCTTCCTTCCTTCCTTCCTTCCTTCCTTCCTTCCTTCCTTCCTTCCTTCCTTCCTTCCTTCCTTCCTTCCTTCCTTCCTTCCTTCCTTCCTTCTTTCCTTCCTTTTCCTTCACTTATGTGGAATATCTTTTGTAGAGGATATTTACAGTTAAGATAACTAACCCCCATATTTAAAATATTGGTCTTCTTGACAAGTCACTAAGAAGCTTAAAAAGATGGAAAGCCTTAAAACTCATGTATGGTACAAGCTGATAGCCATTTTTTTCCCCTTTGTAGCAGAGCATATAAATATTTTACCAAACAATAAACTCCATTTTATGGAAGTGCGTTAGGTGTTTGGAAGGAAGCTAAAAGTGTTCTCTTTGTCTCAAACATGGGAAGAAGTCTCTGGGAGGCTGCCTTGTACAGCACAAGATACATGGCTCTTGTAGTGGAAGTCCTTCAGCTTCTGCCACACTGACTGTGTCACTTTGGACAAGTCACTTCTCCTTTCTGATGCCATTTTCCCATAGGCACCACAATGCAAGGCAGTTGTGAAACTCAAATGAGAGCCCAGAAACATTGGGGCGATATGTGTGTTTGCGTATTTTGTGGCCCATGTAGATTGTGTGTGTTCTCCTCATCTATCTGGATGTAGCTCATGGGGAGATTGGAATCAGAGGCCATGATTCTGTTCTCATTAGAGGAAAGGCTGCTGGACTAGAATGCTACCTACCATCTTCCCTAAATATTGTTAATCTTGGAGAAATAATATCTATGTTTAAGCTGAGATCCTTTAGCAGAGAAAGAAAGCTATATATCAAAGGCTTGACTCCCTTCTCACCAAACGTCATTTTCACAAAGACCACACATAGCTAATAGTGAATAAATCTATTTATCAGAGCCCATGACAAATAGAAATCAGTACAAAATAATTACAACAATAAATAACATTTGTATAGTACTTAATATGTGCCAAATGCTTTACAATAATTGTCTTATTTGGTTCTCAGAGTAACCCTGAAAGGTAGGTTTTCCTTCCTTCATTTATTTGAAAGGAAGGAAGGAAATGGATTCCCCATTTTTTCTTTATTAAAGCTTTTTATTTTTCAAAACATATGCATGAAAAACATATGAATTCAACATTAGCCCTTGCAAAACCTTGCATTCTAATATTTTCTACTCCCTCCCCTACATGGCAAGTAGTTTAATATATGTTAAACACGGTAGAAATATATGTTTAATCCAGTAAATGCATACAGGTTTATAGAATTATCTCACTGCACAAAAAAAATCAAATCAAACTAGAAAAAAAGATGAGAAGCAAAACAAAATGCAAGCAAACAGCAACAAAAAAGAGTGAACATTCTATGTTGTGATCCACACTCAGTTCCCACAGTCCTCTCTCTGATTGTAGATGACTCTCTTTATCACTAAACATTTAGAGCTGGTCTGAATCACCTCATTGTTGAAGAGATCCACATTCACCAGAATCGATTGTTGTATAATCTTGCTATCACCATGTACAATGATCTCGTGGTTCTGCTCACTTCACTCAGCATCAGTTCATGTAAGTCTCTCCAGGCCTCTCTGTATTCATCCTGCTGCTCGTTTCTTACAGAACAATAATATTCCATCACATTCATATACCATAATTTATTCAGCCGTTCTCCATCTGATGGGCATCCACTCAGTTTCAAGTTCTCTATTTCACAAAGGGGAAAACTGAAGCAGAGATTACATTTTTGGCTGGGATTTTACAAAGAGTGTTTGCAAAAGGCCAGACCTGAATTGAGGTCTGCAGGAAACAAAGCCAACACTCTAACAATTGTACCTTCTAGTATTTGTACTTACCTAAAGTATATAGATAAGATAATACAGGATAATACAAAGGTGAATGAGCTCTCTCATTGGGGGGAAGCTATCTCAGCTCAACCAAGATGGTTCCAGATCTTATGGGAAGGGACGTTCCCTGAAGCCTCTAGTAAGTAGTGAAGTAATGGCACTTGATGAAGGTGTTAGCTCCTTTTTATGTTGGTTTCTTCCCAGTTTCTTTCTCTTCCTTCAGGGATCTGAAGAGAACCTGGAAGTATTCTCTCCCAAAGCCGGAAGCCAGGATCCAGGATTTTTCTTCTTTCTCAAGCTCTTACCAACTTTGCCCCTCACACAGGCATGAAGGAGCAATCTCCACACTTAAGGAAGTCTTATATGAATGGGCTTTGAGTCTTGAGTTACATTCATAAAGTTATGAACTTTATAAAATTATATTCATAAAATTCATAACTTTTGTGCTAATTATTATGCAAAATGCATAAATCAAGTTCTATTATTTTTATGTGTCTTCATTCAAAGAGCCAGTTGGGTCCAGTAGAGAGGTCCATGGCCATTTTCCACTGCTGACAAACACTTTCTGGGTAACCATGGCCGAGTCTTTCTACCTCTCAGCGCCTGCAGTCACGAAGCAGTTTCAATATGCGTTAGGAGTTTCACAGACTGATGAAAGAATCAATACAGAATGAGGAAATAGTGGCTCCGTATGTTCAAATAACACAGGGAACTCTAGACAAAAACAGGCAAATATCCTCCCTGTTACATTGAGCAAGTGTAAGGCTTTTGGGAAGAGGGAAGATAACTTGACAAGAGAGACAAAGATTTGGTGTTGTATCTTAGCCCTAACTTGTTCTCGTAAGATTAGTTCATTATTGGAGCATTTGATGCTGTCTAATGGAGAGGATTTTAGTACAATCTTTGTAGACTTCTGGGAAGTGTCCTGCTTTTTTTGTCAGTTCGGGGACACAGAACCACTTGATAGCCTAAGATTCAATCGAAGGTGCATTTTTACATTACCACGTGACAATCTCCTTCTCTCTGTGTCTCTCTCTATCTCTCTGTCTCTGTCTTTGTCTCTCTCTCACCAGCATCATTCTACCAATGGTGAATATTTTGGGATTATGAAGGTACCTTCCTCAGTTTCCCCCTTTCACATGGTCACTGGCAGAACACAGGCCACTTCCAGGAAGCCAAGATTGTGAGGTTCTGATATAGCTTCCATCATCTAAACTTTTTTACTAACTAGTTGGAGCTTGGCTTTTAGGAAAGTTGAGGATTGTCTCTCTAAACTTGGCTGAGTTCAATTTCTGGGTGTATTTATCGAGGGAGAGAATGATAACTTACTCGTCCCTGGCCAGATTATCTGACCAATCCTCAGTGGTCAGCCCCAAAGGCCCCTGAAGCTCTTCCTTCATGGCTAAGTTTGTGCAGGACGGAGCCTGCTGGAAGGTTAATGTGTTCCCAGCCACTGAAGTGGGACTTGGGGACAGATAGACACAACTTTGGGGATTCTCTTTTCTTTTGCTCCATCACCCAGCTCTTTTCATTCCCATCCAGTCCATCCTAGCTAAGCTACTCTTAGAGTGGCCCACTGACCTTCCTTCAGAGCCTGGAGACTGTGAAATGTTGTTTTCCTATTAAAATAAAAAAAATGCACATGGAGAGAAACAAATGACTTCTCTATTTATTGGCTAGGTCAAAGAACACTCAAATCCTCCCACTGGACTTGGTATTAAGTGAGCAGAACTCTCTCCTCACCTTTCCCAGTTCATTATCTGAGGTTAATCCACTCCATAGTCAGGACAGAAAGAACTCACTAAGCTAAGAAGGGCAGGCTCTCTCACTGCCCCTCCCATCTACATTGAGAGCCTCATTACAGCTCTTCTTAGACAATGTGGTGCTAAAGGATTCTGGGGGATTTCTTAGAAGTCAGAGACTTTTCTTTGGTGCGGTTGTTTTATTGTATAGATATGTAATTTATTTAAAAAAATATCAGTAAGATTATTTTGATCTGACAAATTTACGAAGCATTTAGTAAGAGACCGCGTAGCATAACAGAGGGAGGGATTGCCTTGAAACCAAGGATGACTGGTTTCAGGTTTTGTCTCAGACACATGGAGAGCCTGGGCAGAGCAGTTAACTTCTCGGTGTCCCAGACGATGCTCTGGACTGTAAATGAGGTAGGAGGTGCTGGACTGTTTCGGTGGAGGGATTCTCCATGCTGGGTGGATCCCCACATCAAAGAAAGCACATGTCCAGACCAGCCTCCTCCAGCTCCAAGAAAATACCGAAAAACAAATATATCACAGTGGAAAAGATGAAGAAATTGCCTAGGGATATAGATTTATTTATTTTTAAAAAGAGCAACATGGCAGATTGTCACAGGGCTTGGAGTGATCGTTCCAGCTCAGTTGAGCTGTAGACATGACCCTCAGGAGAAATCCGAGGGTGGCTCCTAAAAGCCCAGTGTCCCCAGGCTTGTCTACGAAGAGCAGCCCGGAGCTGGGGAGGGAGAAGCTGAGTGCACACGTGTGTGTGCTCGTGCATGTGGCTGATTGCGCATGCGTGGGCAAGTGCCAGTTCATTAACAGAGCAGCATTAACGGGGGTCTCTGAGGCCGAGCCTGTGCGGCTTGCCCTCCTGGCTGGCGAGGGAGCGCCACCGGTAGCGGAGGTGGAGATTGGAGAGCTCACAACTTACTGATGAAATGAGAGGGGCTGGCGTTGCCAGCGGATGGGAGCCAAGCAGATTCCTGCCAGGGAACCAAAATATTACAAAAAAATGTTTTCAAGCCAAATAATTTATTCTCATCTAAATTAAATTCCCTCTCTCTCCTTCAGATATAAAACAACAATGATGAGCACATAATGGTGATGGGAGTTTGTTTGCCTTTTCTAAACTGCAGTTAGGAGCTTTGAGGCCTCTATGTACCAGAGCAAAGCTATGGCTGCATTTCAGCCGGGGGGCCTCTGTGGGAGGGGTCTGGGGCTCAGAAGGACGTGTCTTTAACAGAAGACCCGTCGGACTAAAACACATCAAGGTTTTTCTTGCTTTGTCTTTTTAGCAGAGTCCAGTTCCGAAAATGAGAGCCCATCAGAGGAAGATTCCCATGAGGAAAAAAATGGGAAGAGAAGGACTATTTCCTTAAGCCTGCCTTCAATGTGAAAGAGGAAGAAGGAAAATGTTCTGTCTCAAAGCTCCATCCCAGGAAGAGCTGGGACACACAAAAGTGATCCACCTGGGTTATGGGAGGAGGTCAGCGGAGAGCCAGAAGAAATGGCCAGACTGGCAGTTTGTAGCTTTATTAACTCATTCATAATTAGCCCATAGATTAGATACGATTTAGCTGGAACCATATGGGCTAATATAGTGGCGAGTTACCCCCTGCACAGGGGCAGTCTGTTACAAGAAAGGCAGACAAGCTCAGAGCAAATACCTGCCACCTGAAATGCAAGGGCAAATGCTAGCTGGGGACGCTCTTCCAGCAGAGACCGCAGGCTTGAAGATTTTAGAAATTAGTCACCAAAAAGAATCATTCTGCCTCAAAATTACCTCAACCCAGGACATTACGTGAAAATGTTGAAGCACTAATATTGGAGGGTTCGAATTTTGGTTGAAGTGGTAATCTTGCCCACAGAATTCACTAATTAAAAGTCAGTTTTGTGTAGTCATTAGGTTAGTACAAGTCACTTTAAGAAAGAGATTTTTTTAAGGATTCTATTTGTTTAATGTCTTGCTGATGCCTTTTATTTTGGCGATCCAATCGTTCTTTTGGACAACCCCCAATCCCATATTGTGCAAGGTGCGTCCTATTTGTAACAGAGAAAAACAGGTAAACAAAGCCAAGGGATGTAGTGATCCTACTTACCTGGCCATGGATGCAGCACTCTATGTACCTGGCCATGGATGCGGACAGCCCTGGCTGTCTGGCTCCTCTCTGAATGGCTTATTTCTAGGGCTGTTACTAGTCTGTCAGTTGCCGGGCATCTGGCCTCCTATATGTCACTCGACCTATTAATGTAAATTGGGCCCCGCTGTTTCCATTTATTTCATTCTTCATCAGTTGATAGAGGTTCCTTTGATGTCCTTGTACCATCATTTCTCACCACACAGTTGCAGCCCATTCATTCAGAGGCCTGCACTTGCCCACACATTTCTCTAATTGAAAGGCCATGTCCTTTCTTCCATTTCTTTGCTAATGACTGAAAGTCGCCATGTTTTAAGAACCGTTAATTCAACATCTCTTAAATTTTGTTTGAAGGCTCTTTGAAATCATTTTAATGAGCTGATTTCTGTCCTAGACCTAGAAGGAGTATCAACCCCCTGGTTCCTCCCTCAATCTGACTCAATTGACTGGGAGAAATAACAGAAAGTTGTATATGTTAAAGTTTGCAAAGTTCTGTATGTTTCAATGATCTCGTTGGAGGTTCCCAAGGATTTTGTTTGTAACCCCACTTCTGACACTTATTAATCCCTTTGAGATTAATTTAAATCAGACCCTTTATGTATCTTGTTTGCATAGTCTCCCTCATTAGAATATGAGCCCCTTAGGGGCAAGCACATCTTTCCTGGCACCCTCAGCATCCAGTATAGTGCCTATCACGTGAAAGGTGTTTACCTTTTAAAAGCTTGTTGATTTAGTACTTTTGTCAACTTGGGAAAGTCACTTAACTTCACTGAATCTCAGTTTCCCTCACTGAAAAAATAAAGGGTTGGAATGGTGATCTCTCACTTTCTGTTTTAGCCTTAGATCCATGAGCCTCTGGACAGCACTGTAAGAATTTTTATTTACTCAGATTTATGAAAGGCACTGGGGGTGCAGTAGATAGAACGCTGGGTCTGGAAGTGGGAGGAATTGAGTTCAAATCCAGCCTCAAACAGTGATTATCCGTGCAACCCTGGGTTTCAGCTTATTTGCCTTGGCTTAGTCAATTTTACAATGGGAATTGTTATGAGGATAAAAATTAGTGACATTTAGAAAGCATTTTACATAGTACTTCATGCATATTATTTATTGATTATCAGAAATAAAAAAAAAACTTATCTGCTTGTGGTTATAAAAAGTCAACGTGAGAGGCTGGATTATAAACGAGCCCTTATTGACTCCTGATCTGCCTCTCTTTCTTCTATGGTATACTGCTGAGATTGAAATCTGGATCTTATTTCTAGGGATTAGATGACTGAAGAGTTTCACTATCAGTTGGTCCCATGGCACAGAATCCAAGAACAGTGTGGGAGGGAGGTCGCACTACTACTATCACTATTAGCAAGTAAGGGCATATTATGTGATTTAGCCATCCACTAAATAAGTGGATGAAATAGAGAATTTGCCAATCCTGGGTCTTTAAATCATTTCTGGCTGCTACCTTTCTCTGATTCTCTGGTTAAATAGAATTTAAAACTCAACAGAAAGCTGGTATGTGCCTGTAATATTTGCATCTGGAGAGGTCAAGGCTAGTAGATTACTTGAGCTCAGGAGTTCTGAGCTTGGATCAGTTAAGACCATTTAGGTTTCAGCAAAATATCCAGCTCCAATCTGATAAAGTCCTCTGAGCAGGAAATCACCAGACTGCCTGGAAAGAGCAAACTGTCCCAGACCAAAAAAGGAAGCAGGGTGATGATTCTTTTCCAAACAACAGAAGAATAGAGCCCATGAAGACACTGTCAGCCCAGGGGATATAGGGAGACCAGATGTCACATAACAATGAGGAAGGACACACTCCTTTGGTAGTTTTCTTGTTAGATGTATTAATATACTGTATTTTGTGCACTGTTTTTTATTCGGTCACTTTTGAAAGTCTCTTTGCATCTATTAATTCTTTTCATTTGCAACAATTACCCCTTCCAAATAGAAACATTCCCCGTCACAGGCTCCAATTATTGCAGGTTGGGATAAGAAACCAAATGGGAATATTTGGAAAGTTTCACAGAAGCTGCAGATGACATATGAAGGCCAGCAGATGGCAGAGAAAAAGTTTGGAAACTCAGGAATACATATAGATACATACACACACACACATATAGTATTATATAATAACAACATATGTTATCTTTTACTACCATAAAAATTCAGATTTCTTCTCTGGTATGAAGGGATGGCCAAACATTTTTATCCAGATTTTTCAGATCTCAGGGGCGCTGTACCTGTAACCCCTGCAATGTGGAAGGCATAACTAATTAAAGAATTCAGCGCTAGAAGGGACTTGGTTTTAAAGCTAAGTAAACAGAGGCTTATGAGCCTTTCAAAGGTCCCACAGGCTACAGTGGGACCAAAACAAGAGCATAAACATCTGACTCCAAGCCCAGAGTTCTTTTCCTGACGTTACCCTTGACTATCACTAAATCTCAATTCCATTCCAAATCAAGAGACATTTAACCGGCACCTCGGACAGCTCCCTATTGCCTCCATCTGGCACTTGAAACCTCACAATCTGGATCCCATCTGATTTTTAAAAAACGGAGGCCTTTCCTCATCTTCCCAACTGTTAGTAACACCCCTAAATCATGTTGTGTTACATTGCATATATTTTGCGTTGATTTTTTCTATGCCTATTTTCTTTTCTTTTATTGTCCTTGTAGTCCTTGAACTAAGCGAAGTAGTTGGTACAGAGCTAAATAAAGTGCCTACTATGTGCTGGGAGTTATAGTAAGTTGCTAGAGAAATAAGGAGTGATATGTCCCCTGTCCTCAAGTAACTGTGTTTTACAGGGTAAGAATTGATGTACAGAGATAAATATTATACAATATTATATATAAGTAAATACATTTACATATATATATATACACAGAAATATATAAAATTATGAATATTATATAAGGTTGGGGATGTAAAGACAAAGGAAGGGTTTAAAAACCTGAATCCCCTTATTAAACAAAAATGTTGTAATTCTTCTTTTAGGATTTAGCTCATAATAACTATAGCTTTCCTCAAATGTCTTCCCCTCCTCACCTCAAAGTATCTCCTGTATTCTATGGCAACTTAAACCCCACAGGGAGGAAAAGAAACAAACAGACATCTGTTGATTGATTAATCAATTGATTCAGCCTAATTCCCATCCAAGTCCAATGAGAAGGGGAAGAGCAGCTGGTAGATATCTTAGGGCTAGACCAAAATGGGAAATGAACCAAAAAAACCCAGTTATTTTAGAGATTATCATTAGCTATTATTAATTCCTTCGATTCTTTTTTTTTCTTTGTGTCCACAGAGCTTGGAACGATTCCTCACACATAATAAACACTTTTCAGATTAGACTATGATGCCCCAAATGCCCAGATAATTTATGTAAAGGTATCTCCGAGTTTGTATTACCTCCTACATCCCCTTTCTAGTTTTTGTCATTAATTCTGTCTGGAGGTCATATCCGCAGGTTTGATTGCAACCGGTGAAGGGCTGACTCCTTCCTATGACACTATACAAATCCAGTCTGGAGCACACATCTGTATCAGGGCTACCCAGCAGGTCAAAAGGCCATAGCTAGGGACCGGTCTTGTCATCTAGCCAACAAGGTAAAGCTGGTTTTGAATTCTTCCCCTGGGTCTGTGCATAGAACTATGACAGAGAGTCAATGGCATCCATTGCAGAGATTTCCCTAATGTTTCAATTCTGGACAGCCAACAAGAAAGGGATATAAACAAGCTTGGAGCATCCCTGCCCTAATGAATGGGCCTGGGAACAGCTTGCAGCTCTTAACAAAGGCCAGGAGCTGTCGATGTCAGCTCAGGTGGTGGTTTGGGACCTCCCAGGGATTTGGGGGAGAGGATGCCTTACAGGCTACTGCGTCTGCCTATGGGGCACCCATCTTTCTTTTCAAGGTTCTGGATTGAGCAGGACACGACTGTGTGTTTGGGTCGTGCTGACTCGGGGGGGGGGTTTCCACTGGGGACGATACAGCTCTGGTGTGCCTAGGTATGTATATCAACTCATTTTTAATAATGCTGAAGTACGGACACCAAACCAAACAGGAAAATAAGATTTCTTTATTAAAGTGACTTTATTAAGTCTGTTTTTCACACTGGTGAGGGGGCAGCAGCCTGTTTGTGTGTGGGGGAGTGGGAGTCAGGATGTGTACGTGTTCTCGCCTTTGGAAAAGACAGCTGAATTGCTGTGCATCTTGGAATGGCAGAAGCCTGCTTTTCTGACCTCTTATCAGCCATTTAGGGGCTCTCTGGTTTTTAAATGGTTCGATGGGAGCCGAAGCCAAATGTCCTGCCATTTAATAACCAAGCCCACACAGGGCTCTTTTCAAAATACCACTGCTCAGAGCATCTGCTGTTATTAAGACTGAGGTCCCCCCTCCCATGCTGGAGAGTACCTCCATTTCACTCCTCACATCACTTGCCGAGCAGGAATAATCTGCTGTTTGTGGCTGCCTGGAGCTAACGTGGGCCAGCCGGCATGCCAGGGACTAAGTGGCCGGGTTCTGCTTTATTGCAGATTAAAAGATAAACTTTGCCCTTTTTCTTAATAAATGTTCTAAAAATGCTCTGTGACTCGGGAATGAGCCAGTTATTGTGTTCAGTTAGCATCATCATAATTTAAAGGCTAGTTCTAGTCTTTATTCCATACTGGTTTTCAAAAAAGAAAAAAAAATGGTAACTATTTGTCCATCTAACTAATGGGGGCGTAGGGGGGTAGATATCCATCAGCCAATTAGCAAATGTTATGAGGTAATAGAAAGAGAAATGACTCTGGGTCCAAATTTCAGCTCAGTCCCTCGTTACCTGTGTGACTGAGGATGCTACTTAATTCTGCATCTGGGGGAGGGGATGGGGGGAAGGAGGGGAAAAATTGGAACAAAAGGTTTTGCAATTGTCAATACTGAAAAATTACCCATGCATATATCTTGTAAGTAAAAAGCAAAAAAATAAAAATAAAAAAATTAAAACACTTAAAAAAAAAGAAAAGAAAAGAAAACCAGAATTCACTCCTAACACTTATCAGTTACATGTTTCAAGCAAAGTCTTTCATTTCCTTCTGCAATCCAGTTTATTATTTCTGTCTGTCTGTCTATCTATCTGTTGTGAATATTGGGCCAGATAGAGGTCCTTCCCAGCACTAGATAATTCTAGGAAAGGCAGCATAGCCTAGTGGTCAAAGAGCCAGCTCAGAGCTAGGAAGTCCTGCTTTCAAATCTTTCCTCTGATACATACAGTCATTGTTATCTTGAGGCAATTCCAAGTTTCTCATTGCTCCCGGTTACTATCTAAGACTAGACATGGCAAGGAAGGTGTGTTGGTAAAGGGAGTTTCCTCATTTAGAACTTCTAGGAATCATGGGTCTGGGCTCTCTCCCTAAAATTCAGACTGGTCTCATCATAACTTCCCTCTGCAACTACGTTATGTCAGGATCTTTAGCCTCTTCTGGCCCATTGCTATTGAATCACAGAGGTGAAGTCTGGGTAATAAAACAACTGACATTTATATGGTGCCGGAACATTTACAAAGCACATTGCACGTGTTTGCTCATCAGACTTCATGGCAACCCTGGGTGGTAGGGAAATAGCACTGGTATCATTGTGCTTTTGGATACATGAGGAAATTGAGGCTCGGAGGGATGACATGATTTGACCAATTTTACTGTGATTGAAAGAGTCAGAAGCAGTATTTGAACCCGCATTCTCTGACTGTAGAACTAGTAGAAAAGTCCAAGACCTTTAATACTATCATCTAGTGTGGGATTTGGCTGCAGGGAGAGGTCATCATCCTCAATTTGCAGTGAGTCCCCTGACCAAAGCCTTCTCCACTCAGTGGCCAGTATTTGGAACATGAGCCCTTTATCCTGAGCCAAACAAGTGTTTACACAAAAGGCCCAGTCTGTCGTTGGGACTTTTCAAAGATTTTCCTTTGGTTTCTAGCCAAGAGCAATGTGGATGAACCCCCAAATAAGTGAAGAAACTTACCTGAACGTGGAGTAGATGACATTCATAATGATGCTTGGGTCTGTACTTGTCCTGGGGGTCCGCATATGTACACTTGCACGTGGGGCTCTACAGGCTCTTCATTGACCTGGCTTCTGCCCCTTGGGCCATAGTGGGGGGCAATCCTTCAAATATTTCAAGACAATTATTAGGCTCATCCTGACGCTTCTATTCTACAGGGCAAATAAACCCCCGTCCCCCACTCTCCAAGGTAGAAATAGCATCAGACCAATATGGAAATCAATGTGTTGATAATGATCATCATATCATTCATAGGATTGTGGAATTAGAATTGGATCAGGCTTAAGAGAAAAAAGATGATCAAGTCTGTTATTTATAGTTGAATTAACAAGAGAAGTGAAGTCATTTTCCAAGCTCCCAGAAGGGCTGAGTGTCTGGAGTGGGATTCAAACTCACATCTTTCTGCCTCCACATCATGGCTTTTTCTATTATGCCAGAGCTGCTTCCCTAAGTGGCTCGCCCAGGGAATATGTGGATGCTCTGGATAATTGCCTTTGAAAGGAAATACAAGACCTGGAAGGATATAAGAGAGAAATGGATATGAGGAAGAAGTGTCAGTGTGGGGATGGGAAACTTGAATGAGCCGCAGTGTTATCTAAATATTATTTGCATGAAATCTTATTCTTTCAAAAACCCCAGTGTGAAAAGCTTATCCACCAATGCAGATTGGGATAGTTTTCACAGGAGTTGGCTTAGAAAGTTACCTGGCCATTGGTTTATCTAGTATAAGTGAGGGTGAGAATTTGAGCTCAAGTCTTCCTGATTCAGAGGCAGGTGCACTATCCACTCAGTTATATCACCTGTCTCATAAAATCATAATGAAAAAATAATATTATCCTTACTTAACACTCAAATTGAATCAATCATTTAGAGAAAACATCAGACTTCATAGTATGTGTGTGAGAAAGGAGAAAAAGAGAGAAGGGGAGACAGAAACACAGAGAGAGACAGAGAGAGATAGCGAGATCTGTGGATTTTGAGCACTAGTTTCATTGTTTTAGATTTCTTTAACAAGAATGCTGCTTTACTGAATGATTTCAAAATTCTTTATTCAATATCAGTCCTATCTCACTGAGAATAAATTATGACAAATAAACTATAAAACTTTATAAACTAGTAGTGTCAAAGAATTAAAATCACTTCCCAAAGATTCTCACAACCAGATGATATTCTAAAAGAGAATGAGATAATGAATAAGTTAATCCTACAAAATATATAAATGACCTTAGCTGGGACAAGACTGAGAAAATAGCCCCAATTCTCCTCTCCCCAAATTCAAATTGCATATATAGTTTTTTAAAAGAGAATATATTCCTAGCTGTGTGACCTTGGGCAAGTCACTTCACCCCAGCCTCAAGGAAAAAAAAATAAAAAAGAGAATATAAAGGATATATTCCACATATTGTCAATTTTTGCTAATTTACTTATTGAAGGAAAATGTTTTCTGTGATCAAAGAAAATTTCACATTGTTTCAGACAAAATGGCAGAGTTCGGAACGCTGACGACGAACACAAAGGGGAACAGACTGGAACTGATACTTCTGAAGGATGCTTCTGTAACAAGTTAAAAAGAACCAAATTAGGGCTTGAGTAGGCAGCATCAAATGGCAGGAGTGGGGTTTCATCTGCTATCAAAATCATAACTGATGAAACTGTGATTGAATCAATGGACTGAATATAATGATGACTTTTAAAATCACGTGGTTGAGTACAGTGGGCTCCTTCTTGGGGACACATTAAATGTCATTTACATCACTTTCAAGGTTCTAAAACCATTTCTAGCTTTTATGGAGCAGTCTTCTTTCAGAGGGTCTCCTTACATTAGTCATCCCTCTATTTGATGCTACTGTGGCAAATACACACAGTCAAGATCACATCAAGAATCCAGAGACGTGATATTAGTCACAGACAACTAGGAATGTTGCTTCCCTGTGCATTTTGTTGTATATACACCTCCTTTGCTAGAATACGGCCCTCTCCTAGCCTCTGCTTGTTAATATTTCCCTCTTCTCATTCTTTCTACATCTACTTTCTTGCTAACTTCATCAGTTTCCATGAGTTTAATTATCTACATTAATTATCATTCAGTTGTTTCAGTTATGTCCAACTCTTCATGATCCCATTCAGGATTTTCTTGGAATACACTTGAGCAGCTTGTCATTTCCTTCTCCATCTCATTTTACAGATGAGGAAACTGAGGCAAACAGGGTTACGTGCCTTACTCAGGGTCACAAAGTTAGTAAATATCTGAGGGCAGATATGATTTGAAGTTCTTCTGAATTCAGGAATCAATGATCTGTTCACTGAACCACCTCACCATCCATCTCTATTATTACAAATTTAAATAGTAACTAGACGAATAATTAGATAAGGGATATTTATTGCTAGAAAATCTAAATATTCTACCCTAATTCCTATTCTAAGCATGTTTCTTCCTCTGATTCAATGTAGAGGACTCCAAATCCAAATATTCAAGTCCAGTCTCTGCTGAGCTCCGGTCCTAGATTGCTACCTTGCATATCAAGACCTGTATTTTTCAGATCCATCTGAAAGCCAACACAGCCCTAATAATGATAATGAGCTCTTTTCCCCCAGTTCCCTATTTCTATAGAGGGCATAGTTTTTCATTTTGTCCCTCAGGTTTGCAACATTAACATCATTATGAACTCTTTCTTCTCTCTCTAAATGAATTTTATTCATTCATTTATTCAGTTCGTATCTCCTCTCACTTGAACTCTTACAATAGCCCTTTCATAAACTTCCCTTCCTTCAGTCTTTTCTCTCTCCAAAATGAACCTTGCTCAGTAGCCATATTGCTATTCCTAGTGTAGGGCTGACTACCTCACTCTCTTACAGAAGAACCACTAGGGCTTCCCCATGACAAAATCCAAACAATTTGATTTTCCTTTGCATGTCCTTCCCAATCTCCTGCCTATCTAGTTGTCCAGACTACTTTCACCTTAGTCCTCCTCACCCTCTCTAAGTTATCACCAAACTGGTTAGATGGCTGATAGCCCCACATGGTATTTTATTTCCCAACTCTAAGTCCCACAGCTACAATGATCCTTCTCTTCATTTGATTCATCTTGGAACTTGGTTTAAATATATTTTCTGATCACCCTAATTGTTAATGTCTTCCAGATTCCCATGGAATTTTGTATTTCTCATTAAGAAAATTTTTCCCCCTCCAGTAAAACATGAATATTTTGAGGAAAGGGACACTTGGATTTTTGTCTTTGTGACTCCTGGTCCGAATCTCTCTCCAATGCACCATAAGCTTGTTCTCTGCTCGTTTTTGTCCTAAGAGATTTGGGAAAATGAAAACTCATTTAGAATTATCACAGTGCAGGGTCCATATGTTAGCAGGGACCATCTCCGATGCAAGCAGAATCATAGGACAAGGACAGAAATCTTTTCACTTCCGTGCTTTCTGCCTTCCTACTTTTTCTTCCACCCATGCTCTATAATGAATAGAAGATTTAGCCAATGCAAATTTCTTCCTTCCTCGCACTTTATGGGTCAGCCAAGCTGGACTGCTAACCATCCCACTTCCCACTTTCATGGCCTTCCACTGGCCGTCTCCAGCTCCCAAGCTTGGAATGCGTTCCCTCTTCTCCTTCTTCTCCCAGAATCCTATCTTCCTTCAAGGTTCAGCTGCGGGGCTGTTTTCTCTGAGAAGCCCTCCTTCATCTGCCCAGGTGTTAGCAGGTTCACATTCTTCAAAGACTCCTTTTATCTACTTACAGGATTCCATGTTATGTCCTCCCAAGAGGTTCAGTTGTTGATGGGGAAGGATTATTTCATTTCTTGCCTTTGTAGCTCCAAGAACTAGGGCAGTACAGTCAATGCTTAGTATTTGTTTAATTTAATTTAATTTCTTAATAAAGTTGTTTTAATAATGGAATCATATGCTTTTCCCCCCTCCAAGGCCCCATTCTGATGCCTCTTTGGGACAGACCAGAGGCTGTGCTATTACAGAAATCAGATTCCGGGCTCAGCCTTGGCCAGGATGAGAAGAAGCGTCGGTTTCTCTTTACCTTCACTGGAAAGACGAGGCTTCCCTCAGCTTTGGAATGAAAACAAGAGACCTTCCATGATCTTGGTTTTTACTTTTCCCCAGTCACACAGCATAGCTTTATCTTCTCAATGGCTAATGTCGATAGATGTGGAGCAGGACGGCTCACCTAGCTCCCCCAATTCAAGCCAATCTAGTTTTCCACCCCTGTGGGACCCTAGTCACTCAGTGCCCTTGGGCAGAGCAGACCCTGGCTACCTGGATCTGACTTCTCTTTCCCTACTTGAGATGTCTCCTCGGGACCTTGGGGAGTGGAATGAGAGTCCTGACTCTGAGCTGTTAACCCCATTTGCCCTAGCTGTGAGATCAGAGGCTTAGGCCTTTTTGACATCCCAGTGGGTTGAGAAGGTATCAAGAGGATTGGCCCCTCTTTATTATCATCCACTGTAATCATATGGGTCCTTTGTCCTGCACGGACTCCCCTTGTTCATGGGCTCATTCCTAGCTGTGTGGCCTGGTGGATAAGGTACAGGGCTTAGAGTCAGGAAGACCCATGCTCCATGGCTACCTCAGACTTGGTGACCCTGACAGGTTACCTTCTCTCAGTCTCAGTTTCCTCACCTATAATATGAAACTAATAATGGTACCTACCTCCCAAAGATTAAATGAGATATTTGCAAAGTCTTTTCAAACCTTGAACCACTATATAAACGGTGGCTATCATCATCATCATCATCATCATCATCATCATCATCATCATCATCATCACCACCATCATTCCCACATACAGGATAAGCCCCCTGTATTTTACAAAGTTCCGGAATACTGCCAGCTAGTAAAAGTGTCATCCTATCTCTATAGATGGATCCTCTGTATGCTGTTTCTTTTTAAAAGTTGTTTTATTTTTTCTCATTATATATGTACATTAAATTTTAATACACATTTCTCTATGAATTACATTGAGAGAGAAAAATCAGAGCAAAGGGAAAAGCCACGAGAGAAAATAAGAGGAAAAAAAAGTGAACATATGTTGATTTACATTCAGTCTCCACATATGCTATTTCTTCCAAACATTTTTGTCTTTGTTTCAAGTTTTCAACAAAGAAATATGATCCTTGCAGTTACATTTTCTATATGATAAGATGTTGAGACTGATTTAAAAGTCATTCATTGAAACTAAAATTGTGCCTCGTCATGATGGGGATGAGGGTGGAGTAGAGGAGATCATGGATTTTCCATGGTGAGGGGGCAATTGTGGGTTTCTTAAGAACTATTCCAAGAGAAGAGTGTTTCTGATATCAAACTGGCAAGACTTGGTGTGAGGGTTCACTTAGAAAATCAAAGTTGCTGTAGCGCTAGTCTGGCTGGGCATAGGAAGGATTTTAGTTAGATGTTTGATACCAAGGGTAAATGGCTTCTTGACTTCAAAGTTATAAATGCCATCAGCTAAGATATAGTGTACTATAGTGAGAATACCCAGGAAAACTCCTGGACCCTCCCTTCTATTGTGGTCACCAGTGTCCCAGACTAATAAAGATCAGAAACTCTATGGGCTTCACTAAGCTTCGACAATTTCAGTTAAAATTTGTGGGAAACAATTGCTCTACTTGCGTCACCTGAATCTAGCTTTGTCTTTTCATAAAACACTTTAAGTGCATTAAGTTACTCTCCCAATGCTATGAATTGTAAGGCATTTGTTGCTCCTTCCAGGTCCCTCCTGAAATGTCAGTCAATGATTAGCACCCGATGGCTCATTTTTGTTGGTTCTCACTGCTCATCACACAGACTTGTGCACATATGGCTAAACCCCGTCTTCCGATATCTCACTTGCAGTCCTTATGGAGCAAGTGTGTATTCTCCAGGTCCAGTTTCCCCACTTCCTAGGTCTTTTGGTCAGCTCTCTGCTGATTCTGCTTTCTTGTGGCCATCTCTTCCTCCTATTAAAATGTGTTGAATTCCATGGAGCATCCCCAAAGACCATGTAGCCCCACACTGCTTCCATCTTCCTATCTCCTGCTGTGTTCTCTTAAAATTAATATAATATACCACGGCTAAGCTTTCCCCCCATTGCTCCGGATAAGGTCAATAAAACTTCCTAGATGCATCTCTTGTGAAGGGGTAACAGGGAGGAAATGATGATATATTTGAATTGGGAACTCAGTGGTCCTTTGAATTTATTAATTAGGGAATTGGTTTTTGGATTATAAAGTTTGAGCTGACTCATCTACTTATACCTGGTCATCATGGGAAGATAAATTTCAAACTGTAAATTAATTATAGTGAACTGAGCCACTGATATACAACTACTGTTCCCACATATTCCAGGCAAAATATGGATTTGGTAGGTTGAAAATTATAATGGAAATGAAATGGAGATTTGACATGAATCATACATGAAACTGGAAAATTTATGCATCAGTTTGTCTTGTATTGTTTTTTTACATTTTTCTTCCATATAGGGAGACAAGAAGTATCTAAATCTTACTTTCACATGATTGTATAAAAGCCATTATGTTTTCAAAACTCCTTAAAATATAATTTACATTTGATGATTTTTTTCAATTAGAATTCTTTTTAGGTACAATTTTGTAAAATATGGATTTAATGGATTGTGAATTGTTGAGGGATGGAAATTAGACTTTGGCATGATTTTAATGAAAATGAATTAATTTGGGGGGGGGTCAAATTGATTATTGTTGGAAAATAAAAACAGGGAGAGCAGTTGGCCAAATGGAAAAATCACATTGAAAATGACACAATTTTGAGGATTGATGGATTCATTTTCAAGATATTTAGGAAAAAGGAGAATTCTAAATAATTGGAAAAATAAAACTACTATTTTTAAGAAAAGATAAAGATATCAGTAACTAAGAGACTACTTGCCTACTTTCTCTTCTCTACAAAAATTTTATGAACATAACTAATGAGTATATTGAGGGGCTATGAAAATCTAAGAAAGACATATTGAATGATTCAGAAATTTTATTTTACAATACACTAATTGAACAAATGATTCTGAGAACATATGATACCCCTTTTTCGTTTATTGCCTATAGAAAGCATTTGATTTGGTAGAACAAAATGTAGTTTTCAAAGCTCCTCTCCAGCAAATTGCCTTCGATGCAAAAATTATCAAAAGCTATTTTTCAGTGTCACAGAGGGCCTCCAGTTTAGTATCCAAGGGGATAAGTGATTCCCTGAGGATAGACTTGTTTACTTTTAAAACTATATTGAATACAAGTCACAGCCAAATCTCAATGAGATCAATAATCATTAAAAAGGTTCTTCATAACTATCTACACAGGAAAAACCAAGTGGATGAATAATGCCTCATATGTAAGCTATGGCGCATATTGTAAATGGACAATGAATCAACACTATTATTTACCAGGAGAAAGACAGTGATCTGCATTGCCTTTAGGGAATTGCATAATGATTTTATTGACCCTGGACTACTTCCTGAAATATATTCCCATCATTTTGACCTTCATATGGGAATGCCTGTGAATAATTTGCCAGATGTGTGTGTACATACATTTATATATATATATATGCATATATATACATACATACATACATATATAGTTAGCCCAGAGAACAATGGAGAAATGAATGGTAGATGTAGGCTGTGACATATTACCCCTGACCGACAGCATTTACAAAATAAGTATTAAAAACATCATTGCTTTTTTTTTTTTTTTGCCTGAGGTAGAAAAATCCCAGCCTTTTAGTTTAGTCGTGGCATAAAATGTCTAACAGAATTCTCCGGGCCCTCTGGAATATCTGACCTAAGAACATTACTGTGGTGAATATTGAGGTAAAATTGAACAGGTTTATAGTTAACATAATTTTATTTTTCTCTAAAATTTTTAAGTTTAAACATTTATAATTTTTATTGTACTTTATGATCTATAAGTACTTTGATGGTTTCCAGTCTTGAATATGATTGGTTAAAGCTCATGATGGCCTAGAATTAGTGGGTTTCTAGATGTATCCTCAACTATAATATTGGTAAACATAAGAATTCATTCTTCAAGTTATTAATAAACACTTATTAATCACCTATTAATGAATAACTAAATAGTATCAGGCATATTATGGTGGGAATTTACTTTCTGGGATTAGATGGTCACTGAGGGTAGGGTGGCGAGAGATGGTCTTAGGCCAGAGGTCAGAGTTCAGGTGGGAAGAGCTAAGCCATCATGTTTATTAACAGGCTAGTTGGACTTGATCAGATTAATTTGCTGACTGTCCTAGGGAAATGGGTGCCTGAGGGGCTTAGTCTAATGACAGGAAGGGAGAAAGGGTTTAGAATATTAAATGCTTACTCAGCTGAAAGGGGGGGCATGGTGTAGTGACTGGTCTTGGGGAAATACCTGGAATATACTCTCTTCTTACTTCTGCTTCAGAACATCCTCTTCTTCCTTTTACATATAGTTCAAGGACTCCTAGCATTGAGCTAATTTGCATACATTTGTATTTATGCATGTTACTTATATGTTATATATATTCATATATAGATATTTTATTTGCATAGCCATAAATAGATACAAATATATTTTATACTCGCCCCTTCCATTTAAATGTAGTTCCATTATTTGTATGTGTACCCTTCCTGTTTAGTGGAGTATCTGACATGTGGTGATTACTAAGGGGTTTGGTTACGAAATTGGTTAAGTGATTGCCTAATTGATATAGTAAAGAAGGGCCAGTGTGCATACTAATAGCTGAATTATTATGTAATTTATTTACATTTTCAGTATTCCAAGCCACTAAGCCAATGAGTTGCAGACAAGTTAACAATTCATATTGGATTGTCAATCCATATTGGTAGAGGGAATTTCCACACTGGAAGATGCCCATCGTGATAATAGAATCATTCGTGTCAAGAGGGGTGCTTATCAACACTAGACAAGTTCTGATTTTATCCAAGCATAGTTGTATCCGGAATCAGGAACAACTGGGGCATAAAGTGACAGGGAAGGGAAAGGGGTGATGGGAGATGGACAGGAAAGACGTAAAGATGAGCTTCATGATTCTGCTTCGGTCCAGTCCTTCTGGCAGCTGTCATTACTGGGCTGTTCCAAATACTTTTAGGTATTCGGTGATGACTGAGTTTTGCAGAGCATGCTGTGTAAAAAAAAAAAAAAAAAAAAAAAAAAAAAAAGCAGAAGCAGTTCAAAGGCAATTATTACAGAACCTTCTAACACCACCTTCTCCTTCTCTGAAATCAAGAGTGGATAATGGATGGAGAGAACTGGAGGGCCCAATAATCAGCCCCAGGGAGGTCAAATCACCGAACTAGTCATTGTGAAGCTCACACGGACTGAATCAGGAGGAAGAGGGCATTTGGCATAAAAACCGTAATTTTTGAGGGTTTACGGAACCTGATGTATAAAAACGCCATAAATAAAATGGAACAGCTGTAATGTGATAGGAGTGACTGCTCGTATATCTAAGTTACACACAGTAAAACAAGTTGCTCAGAAAAAAGGCAGGAGAAAGTAAAGAAAGGAGAGAAAATATTGAGCCCTACAAAACTGGCTAAGATAAAGGCAAAGGACATAAAGACAGAGAAGAGTCATTGCATTTGGTCTTTCCAAAGAAATTCCAGGGCATAAAATAAGGTTTTACAGATGTCAAGGAAAAAAAAAAAATCAGAACAGACTAGAGAGAACACCAATAGCTCACAATTTTATCATTCTTGGAGGTTTACAAAGTACTTTCCTCATAATAACCTTGCTAGGGAGGTTGTGCAGATATTATACTCCCTATTTTACAGAGGAAACTGGGGCTCTGACAGGGAAAGTGTATTTTTGTCTGGGATTGCAGAGAGAGGAAGCATTCTATCTGGGATTGGAATCGAGGGGTCCCCGACTCTAAATGTAGGACTTTTGACACTCCATTATGATTCTCAAGGGAGTACCATTGTGTTTCAGTTGAATTTGGTTGCTTTTAATGTTGTCTCTTTTAATTAAAGTTTTAATTTTTAAATGAACAAAAATGTATTTTTTCTTTCAACCCCTCCCCTCCCCTGCCTCAGCCCATAGGGGATGGGGATGGGGAAGGAAAAAAAAATCCCTGCAAGAATATTCAGTCAACAAAAAACAAATTTGCTCATTGTCAGTCTTCAAGAAATATTTGACTCATTCTGTCAATATATCTTGAATCAGAGTGTGATCTTTCTCAGAGAACATATTAGAGTCTTTTCATAGAGTCTTTATGTACTCTTGTGGGTGGATAAGGAGCCTCCCTCCCTTTAGCTCGGTTGATCTTTGGGTGACAAACAGTTCATTGTAGAGCTTATGCCACCTGAGTGGAACCTGCTAAGGGGAAATTAAAAAAAAATTCAGGGGCAAAATTAGTAAGAAAATCATGAAAAAAATAAAAACCAAGAAAAGGATATTTTCAAAACAAACAAAAAGGCAAATTATATTAAATAATATTGAAGAAAAAAAGGTAGGAAAGTACAAAAAAGAAATATAAAAATTAAGAAGAAACAACAAATAAAGCAAGAAAATATAATTAGCAAAAAAATTAAGACAAAGAAGAATCATCAGAAGAAAAAATAAAATGTGAGATTAACAAGAGAAAACAACAAAGGAAAAGTCATTATAATGGAGACAAACACTAGATATTAACTGCAACAAAAAAAGAAAAAGGAAACAAAAACAAACTTAAGAATATCAAGAAAAATAAGCAAAAATAAAAATGGAATTAAAGAAAATTAACAAGAAAATAAGCAGAGAAAAAAGCAATTAACAACACAACAAGAAAACAATGAAAAAGAACAAAAAGTATATCAAGAAAAATAGAAAGGAAAAATAACTAGCAACAAAAAGAAATTAAATAAAAAGAACCCCCTCCCCAAATTCTGAAGTACTTTACTTAAAAACATATCAGAAACTTTGAATCCTTACGAAGGACTCCAGCTAATTTAAAAGGTTTGAATTTGCAAAGATTTTTGTGGGTCAATGCCATTTACCTTTGTGGGTAAAGGGAATTAGCAAACATATCCCCCAAACCTCAGGCAATTAAGAGGCCATGGGAAATGAGATAGCAGGGAGAAAAAGCAAAGATGAATGTGGTAGTGATTTCAACAACAGGAAAGAAGATTGATACCATGTGGGAGGGATCTTAAATCCCTAGGAAATTCAGGGTCCCCAAAGTCAAGGAAAAAATTAGAGAGTAATAGAAACCTATAATTGTGAATCATCTCACAAAGCATCAAGAAAGCCTCCCTGTCTTCCCTTGTTGGCTGGTGGACTGAGTCCTGTGCAAAGGAAGACAGTCGATAGATGGACTTGTTTATGGACATGCCCTGGTTATAGTTAAGCAGCTGATGAAAGTTGGTCCCCTTGGTTTTGCATAAAAAAAATAATGGAGCCTACTTGGCAGATTTTGCTGACAGATAATGTATGGTCCTGCGATGGAGGAGTCCTGGAGGATTGATGGAATCTAGAAAAATAAAAAGGTCAAGAGATTGAGGAAGGTAAATTCCTTATTACAGCTTTAGAACTAGGTCCTTTCCTCCCCTTCCTCCCCCAACAAAGTATTCTCCTCTTCTCCCTTCATCTGGGCCCATTTTCCACCGTGTACACTTGTGGTAACTTTCCCTCTTTTTGTAGCCTCTGTAGAAGTCGAGAGACTATGCAGATGCAAATGTAAATCGGAAAGATGTGAGTTTGGAGCTGGGAAACTGAAGCTGAAATCCTAAAGGCAGCTTGGAAAGATGGCTCATTCTCCCACTATTAGGATCAGGAAAGGCCAGTTTCCAGCTCTAAACCCTTGTGTCTCTGGGAACTCAGTTTCCTCAGTTGTAACATAACACTTAAGGACAGGTCCTTCGTGTTCTCCCATCCTGCTCTGAGTGTAGGACCCTTGATGTAGAAGCGGTTCCAGTTCCTGCTCCTTCTTCATTGCCACCCCTGCTAAAGGAGCCTTTCCCAGCCCTCCCTAATGCTAGATCCTTCTTTCTGAGAGCACCCCAACTTGGCCCCTTCTATTTTCTACATACCTGGTAGCTTGCAGGTTGTTAGACTATGAGATCCCTGAGAGCAGCAACTGCTTCTTTGCCTTTCTTTACATCCCTAGCTCTCAGCGCAGTGTCTGTCACATAGTAGGTGGTCAATAAATGCTAGTTGTTGTCTCCCTGATAGAAATATCAGTAAACACGATAACTTGATAGGAGGGATTGATCGTGTAGTAAAGACACTGTATAAAAACTTGATCAGAAAAAGACTTTCTTTTGAAAAAAAATTACTTTATTTTTAATTTATGGAATAAAACAAACATTTCCATTACATAGTATAATAAAAGATGATTGCTTATGAAATTGCAAATCTACTATGTATAACCTACTATTCTTTAAAAATATGCAATTAGTATTCTTATGTGTCTAACCATCTTTCTAGTTCACAGAAGGAACCCCGGGGGGGGGGGTCCTATTCTCTTTGGAAATCCAGCTTTCATTTTAAAGGCTTCTGGGACAAAAAATAGTCCAGAGTGAGCAGGCACCAGAGTTTAGGGAGCAGCTCAGTTCTCAGTTTACTTTTCTAAGGGCAACAAGAGTCACTTATCTTTTACCTTTAGAGAATCATTTTTCTAACCCCATTCAGGGGCCTAGAACCCCTCCTGGTGGGGAAAGTGAGACTTGGAGGTCTGGGCTAATGCAAACCTTCCCTCAAATCCCTGGGAGCCTGGTCAAGTGACTCAGGTTCTCCTGCTATAAAATGGAACAATAATGGCAGCCCCCTTGTCTTGAAGCACAGATGAGGTGATACAGTCAAGCACTCAGTACAGGGCCTGGCACATAGTAGGCCCCGTAAATGCTTGTCCCCTTTCTCTCCTCCTTTCATTCCTGGAGACTTCATCTTTCTGGCAGGGGGATCGTTGTGCCCCTGAGGTACCAGGAGAGAGCCCAGTGCTCTGAGGTGGGACAGTCATAGCCCCTTTCCCTAATCCAGTGGCTGGCCTAATGACTTCAGGAGACAAATCTTTCCTGACCTGATGGGAAGGAGGAGAGCAGGATGTTATTTCAGAAGGATAGCGGGATCCTGAGAGGGCTGCTCTTCCAGGGGAGTCCAGTGGCTCAAGGAGACAGCTTATGTTTACAACGTTTCCTTACAATTTCTAGAGGAAGTAAGGGGCCAGCTTTGTTTGCCAGCCCAATTGGCTTTGCTGATGTTGTCATTTTCCAGTCACGTCCAACTCTCTGTGACTCATTTAGGGTTTTCTTGGCAAAGATCCTAGAGTGACTTCTCATTCCCTTCTCTAGCATATTGTACAGATGTGGAAACCGAGGCAGACAGAGCCCCCCAGCTAGTAAGTGACTGAGACCGATAGTAGGATATTAAGTCATTCACAAGTAACTGAAGAACAAACAGATACGATAATCCCTTAGAGGTAGAAAGCTGACCTCAAACAGGACCTGGGAAAGGCTCTCCCAGCTCCCCAAAGTTCTGGAGGAGGTGCTTACCTGTATTAGCAGGGACTGGATTGGATGCTCACTAACTCCAGTGAGGTGCGTGCTCGTCTTATCCCCGTTTCACATCTAAGTATCCTGAATCTGAGAGAGCGCAAGTGACTTTCTCAGAGTTTCACAGCTAGGAAGTGTCTGAGGCAAGAATTCATCTTCTGCTTCCTGGCTCCAAGCCTGAGCTCTGCCCACTGAGCCATCTGACTAGCCCAGCCTTAGACTGGGCCAAAAGCCACCATCCAGAAAGGAGCAAACACGAGCTTTGTTCTCCCTGGATCAAGGGTCAAGATCCTCTCCTTCCTGGACATTATTTTCTTCTCTAGAAGGAGACAGTGAGCTAAACTTCAGGTGTTCTTCTGCTTCTTAAGCTTTCTGCCTGGAAAAGAGAATGATGAATGTTGGAGATGTGGGAAAACTGGGACACTGATGCATTGTTGGTGGAGTTGTGAAAGAATCCGGCCATTCTGGAGAGCAGTTTGGAACTTTGCCCAAAGGGCCATCAAACTGTGCATCCCTTTTGACCCAGCAGTGTTTCTACTATATCCCAAAGAGATTTTAAAGGAGGGAAAGGGGCCCACATGTGCAAGTATGTTTGTGGCGGCCTTTTTTTTTTGTAGTGACTAGAAACTGGAACCTGAGTGGCTGCCCGTCAGCTGAG